>NC_039482.1:174453-324703 GCF_003590095.1 Trichoplusia ni | reverse complement strand
TCGTAATGAACAAAGACTTTTGTATTGTTAACACACCACGATTCATAATAAGAACGTTGTTTATTCTAGAGCAACAATCAATACTAGTACAATTTAATATTATTATTTTTTATGTGAAGTAATTAAAATAAATCGCGATATAAATTAATAATAATAATGTGATGGCTCGAGTAATTTAGATAGGTAGGTATAAGTAAAAAATAAGATATGTAAAATTTGGTGAACAGAGAAAAAAATGATTTTTTATCACAACTTAAATCCATCAAGCACAAGTGCAGAAGCTATGATTGCATTACGAGGTTACTAAATTATTTATGGTCCCTAAAATATACACACATGTCTCGTACTTATATTATTATGTACAGCAAAGAAACTATAACCGCAGTTAGATACATACTCCGAAAAATGAATCAAAATTATTTAGGATCTAGTGCTAATTGTTCAAAAAATTTGAATATACAATTCACAGTTTTAACCCTAGTAGTTTTAAATAAATGAGTCAGTTAAAATAGGACGGGAATAGCTAGCTATAGCTCGCTTTACTGAAGGTCCAAGATGTCAACTAACTTCACGCCACGCTTAATTGAAATTGGTTCCACCGTTTGAGCTTGTAGGAGTTACAAACTTACTGATTAGATTCTTTAAATTTTGTGTGATGTAATTATTTGATTACATATATGTTGATTTTTTTTATATAAAAACTGTCGCCAGCCACAAATCGAAATTGTTTCCACGGCTAACTATCATATCTGTTAATCCTAGTTATAAACTATCTGCGTACCAAGTTTCATCTAAATCCGTTCAGTGGTTAGGAAAAAAATCTCGACTTTAGTATTCACATTTTTATTTCTATTATGACTATTACATGCTACAGTAAACGAATACTGACCAAAAGATACTAAGGGTAAGTAAAATTTACAAAGCAAAACAACGAATCGAATTCCATTGAAGGCTTAGAAAAAAGCTCGAAAGTAAAGCTAGAAAAAAACTCCAGACCCCACAACTCCAGACTCCCGGTTGGCCGGGAAAAACAAAGATCACTGCAGAACTGGAATAGACAGCCTTTTTTTATTTGTATAAGATCATTAGCATGCTTACAACCAACATTTTAGATATAGAGATGAACGTGTGTGAGTATATGTTCATTTGTTATTCCGAAAGTAACTCTGTCTGTCTTTCTGTTACGCTTTCACGTCTAAACCACTGAACCGATTTTAATGAAATTTGGTACAGTGATAGAGTTGACCTTGAGAAAGAACATAGGATAGTTTTATCCCGGACTTTTGAAGAGTTCTCTTTGGAAACGCGATATAACCGACCTCGACGCGGGCGAAGCCGCGGGCGAAAAGCTAGTTTACTATAAAAAGTTAAATAAATTTAGCTGAACCCGAAGCGATTTTTCTGTGGATACTTAATGCGACGTGTTAAGCTACGGACAAAATTGTGTGCTTCACTAATTATTGGTTTATAACTTTCATTATTCAAGTACTTTGATCGTTCACTCATTCATTCATTCAGTAATCCTTCATCATTTTGTTCACATTTGAATAGGAAGGAAATACATAAAAAACACCCGAAACTATTTAACTTACATTTATTTAAGTATTTAGTCAAAACAATATTTCGAAATAATACCTATATTATATCTTAAAAAAAATTTAGTTGAATCTAATTTAATAAATAAGTGAATCTTACATAACTAATTAAGTGTTATCATTAGCATCTAAAGTATTTAACTTATATTATAGTGAAGTTCTGCTTCCACGGCATTGGCTCAAAGCTGAAACAAAGAAAAAAATATGTTTAAAACAATTTAGTTCATAGTTGTAGTGTTATTCAAGGCACAAATGACTACACGCCGATACTCGGAAAGTCAGGTCACTGGAATTGTAAATGCATTAGACTTCTCTAATAGGAGTGCTGTTAAGTTTTTTTCACCGCTGTAGCTTATCAGCCTATTTTACCTCGTTATAATCTAAAATTTAAATATGCCCCTCTTTTCGACCTCTCAAGCCAATGCAGTTAAACTAATAAGAATCTACTACACTAGAAATTATTTTATAAATAACACGTTTGCATTTTGATATAATTTTTAATTAAATATGTATAAGGATATTATATTATTAAGGAGTTGCGAAATAACCACAATTTGTTTCTCTGAAAATACAAAGCTTAATTTTATTCATCACGCCTTTACTATATTACGATACTAATAGTTTAACTATGACAACTCATTTCATTACATATGTAATTATAAAGTTTGGTAATTAGGGTTGCATAATCAAGTTGTTATTGTTTCATGCGGCAGTTGATTTGTCTTGATTCGTGAACCGTTATCGCTTGCAGTAGGTATTCTAATTTAAGGAAACGATTTCTGTTTTTTTTTCTTCATGTTATACCTATCCATGAACACAACCAGTAAGTATTAAAGAAGTTGTATCTATTTTTGCAGATTGCACAAAATCCCGCTCTAAAATGTGAAGTCTTAATAATGACCGGTAAATAATTATTTAGATATAGTTTCAACAACACTACAGAGTAACATTCTAATCAACATTATTTGTTTATATTATCTGTGACCATTGAAAGGTGATTAATAAAATGTGATAAGCAAAACACTTCTAAAAATAACTTATGATCTTATCCCTTATAGGAAGAATTCTACAATGTATGATATATTATTTGGATTCGGACATTATTAGAGAAGTATCGGATGAAGAAATAAAATTATAAACTAATTTTCTTAAATCTGTAAAGGGGAAAATGAGAGATTTTTTTTCTGAATCTGTTTGCTTGTAAAATAAAAAATAAAGTTGACGTATAAAAATAAAACTTAATAAATGACTCATATTTAAGCAGTTCTTTTCTAGAAGCTTAGCTAATTTGAGTTATCTTTTATCTTCTTTCCTAGTGCCTTAAAACGGTCTTGACGGACTTTTGCATTGAATTGAATTATGAAAAAAAAATGGTGTAAGAACGATGATGGTATCTTGAAATAGATAATACTCCTTTGTTAGTTACTCAAAAGATTTTTATATAATTTTTGCATTCAATCGAATTATGGACAAAATGAGTATGTGGACTATGATGCGGGTATCTTGTAATACGTAATGTGTAACTTACGTAGCAGCATGAGACTCCTTTGTGCCTCTGCACCGGGCAGAGGTCCACTTGCATCGTTACTAAGTTCTCTGGCTCACAATCTTCGATGCGAACGCAGATACCACCTTGTCGCACGCATGGCTCCTCCAAATTAATAACTGGAGACAAATTAATATTGATTTAAGTAAGATTTTGTTCGACGCAGATAGACAACATTATTTGAAATGAAGGGAAGCTAAAAAAACAAAGTAAAGTAAAATAGATTATGATTTAATAGACGCAGTTTTAGTTTAGTTGAACATTGTATCAAAGTCGAGATTCTTAATATTAATAATTATAGAGTAAACGAAATATCCAAGGTCCATTATTATATCGTTACGATTTTGTTAACTAGTTTAGATTTAAGCCGTGCTACTGGACACAAAAGCCCAATAAGCATGATTAGTCACACAAATGAAACCGGTCTTTATTGGTCTAAACGGCTTAGATGATGATGACGAGCTTTGACATGTAATAATCCTTCTGAACGCCAATATCATTAGTCGCGGACATAAGCTTAAGCACGCACTGCTGAATTTATTCCTTGCGGAAAAATATCGTTAATCTATGAAAAACGGAAATGTACTAAAATCAATGCGAAATTGTATTGTAGGTACTTTGAGCTTTATTAAATAGTACCGAATTTCCGCGATTTATACAGAAACAATTGTATTTTACATAGGGTTCTGTATAAGTCAGCCTGTGATCGGCCCGATCATAGGTTAAGCTATGCTTGTCGCGGTTGGTCCCGAAATGGGTCTTACTTATTTAATTTACCAGTCTAACTAAGGGTCATCGTGTTGCCCAGGTAACTGGGTTGAAGAGGTCAGGTAGGCAGTCGCTCCTTGAAAAATACTTAGCTGAATGCGGTTAGACGAGAAGATGACTCTATTATGCTAGGATGATGATGATGATTTCTATTTTTTCTTCATTTGTATCCATATAGAGCCATTATACATCATTAGATCTAGTTGTTTCCGAAATGAGACGTTCTACACGTGTATGTCCATGCTTACCCTTACGAAAACAATTTAGCAAGCATGATGGTAAGTCGATCTATATAGATCTCTTTAAAAATATTAGAAATTCCGCAGCGCGTGCGTAGAGTGGTAGCAAGCGGATCAGCAAATGCATCTACGTTATTAGATCTGCGATGGTCCAACAAGTAAAGCATCATACATGGGTGTCGTGATATACGGTAGGATGTTTTGAGATTAATTAGTCAAATCTCTCACATTATATTTGATTTCTTATGTACGATAAACGATCATTAGAAGTTAGATACTTCAAAAGAAGTCGAAGTGATTTGATGTTTGGTCAGTCATAAAGTGAATATTTAAAAAATGTGTGAGAGATTTTTACTAAAATCAATCAAAAATCAAAGACGCTAAACACAATCTATGACTAGTATATACAACTTATGAATAAAACAGAAATCATTCATAAAATATAACCTGGGCCCCAATTCTGCTATTTACAACTACCAAATTCAGTCAAATTTGGCTGAAAATGTCAGTTTTCGTATTCTCTTAAACAATAATTGTAAATTCAGTCTGGGTAAAATGTTTGTAAAGATTGTAAATTGACCTTGAGTGTACCGTACACTCAAGGTCAATACAATTAACTTCCAATTATTGTATTGGCAAAATCCTTAAGAGAATAGGAATAATTCCAAATTTAAGCCAATTGCCATTCATACATCGGTCATTGTAAAAAAATAGAATCCCCGATTCTGCTATTTTACAATGCTATCAATCCGTTTACTGAAAATGTTGCTTGTCACGGTAAAGAGTCTCTTCTCCATATGCATTAAATCATAGTTGAAGAATATTGAATAAAAATTGTTATTTATAGACCTAAATGACATTGGCTTAACGTGTATTATTGTTTTAAAACATTAATTATAAACAAGAGTACCCGGATAAAAAGTGCAAGCAAAACTTGATTTATAATTATAATAAAAAAAACATAAGATAGCAAGAAGTTTACATTAATCTATTTATAAATAGCAACTTAAATATTTAAGTAAGATAATTCATTCCTAATTATTATTAAATTAAAAACCGTAGATTAATGAAGCTCTAACACGAATTAATACGCCAAGTTTTTAATTTCAGAATCGACCACATTTGCATGTTTTATGTTTTATGCATGCTTTATATGACTGAACATACAAACATTTACAAAAAAAAGGTTTGTTTTTATTTACAGTTAAATTACTGAATACTAAACTTGTAGGTAAAAATAAATCAAAACATTACATATGAATCAAAACAATTCTTCTCTGTCACTCAATACGTCATAATTTGTTATTATTTAACCACAAACATATCAGCTTACATCGAAAACATTGATGATTTGCAACTGTTATTTCATTTAAACACAAACTTTTTAGTTAGAAACCTCAATGTAATCTGATCATCAATTTCATAATGCAGCGAAAGGTTTCGGACTATCATATTTCACATAATCCAATCAGTCAAATGGTATCACTGAGGAATAAGCATTATGGCTTATTTAGACTAGGTGAGAAACATCAAACGAGTTGCAATTCATTGCGGCACTGCAGAGCACAGATTTCAAGAATGATGCATCATAGCCAGAAATGTATGGCTACCCGCGTAATATTTCTCGCTTCGCCTAAATTAGCCTTTATTTCACTCCGGAATGTTACCATAACACCGGTTCGCCGAATGACGTAAGAGAAAATTAAAGTGTACATAAAGTTATTTAGAGCGGTCATAACATCCGCACCAGACTTTATTTGCGGCAAGCGGGTCAATGTCAGTTCTGTTATACTTCACTAAAACTATAAGATGTTATATAAACGGAACAACATTACGACATTGACCCATTTATAATCATTCTTTAAAGTTTTGTAGCTAATCTAATCTCGAGGTTCGAATATTTGGGTATCGCGAAAACTGTGCCTTAAGTCATTCGTACAATGTCAATAACATTAATTGTCTTATTACGTAACGTGAGATAGGGACGGAAAATTTAAACAAACAAAGCATTTAGTAGCAAAGCTTTGCTTTCGCAAAAACAAGAGTTTCGAAAGTAAAAAGTCACGCAAACAGTTATCAAAGGAGTATTTATCTCATTAAACTTTTTCAGCACACATTTTTCGTTCTCATTTTAAAATATTTCAAGCAATTCGAGTACGAACAAAGTAAGTTAATGAGTCAATTTTCATCTCATTGTGAACTCATATACTTCAATCCTAGGTAAATATACATATAGATACCTATCCTAATAACAGTGTCTCAATATCAAAATAGTTTAACACGTTAACGATGTTATATCAACGCAAGTATTTGAAGAATGTCAAGCATGCAAGTACCAAGATCACGGGGGTTAATTTTCGATAATAACTCGTCCTTATCAATACGTTCTCACATGCTGTCACTAAATAATAATATACTTATAAACAATTCTTGTAAATTTTACCATATTACGTACTCAACTGATAAAGACTGGCACAGTTTATTTGAAAATAATTTCACGTGATGTGGACAGTTGTTACATGTCTATTATACATATGTATATCTGCAGTGATTATGAGTCGATAGGGAATTTATTATTGTTATAAGTACACACGAACTTACGATGCATAGTCATTTGTTTTGATGACTTAATGTGCCAGGAGTGGAGTCTAGGAACATCATGATTATTGTTAGCTAAGCAAATAGGTACCTAAGTAAAACTATCTCTATATTGATTTATTGAGATTTGTTTTTATTTATTTCGCCTTCTACAGTTTCTCTTACATCATAATTACTTATATGTTCGAAATACGAAGCAAGCGAATTGCGGATCGAATTGTGGTAGTATTTTTTTTTATTTAAGCATGATGTTCTTATTAAAAACAATTACGATTCGGCTTTTTTTTAAACATATCTATTTTCCCAAGCAGAGAATGAATGAAGCAGATATATTTTGTTAAATTAAATTGAAAGCTACAAATTTAATAATAGAATATTCATTTAGTCCTTCCTTACAAAAAGCCTGATAATAGTGCTTTATTTTCACACATTACTTATCTATTTCGCTCACTTACCTATTTTCGGTGACAAATAAAATAGCAAAGTATCACGCAACAATAAAAAAATCTGTATATAAAATGTTTAACGTTATTGTATTTTAAAATATAAATTCGCTTTCAGCTTTTGAAGAGTAGTTATTACCATATAATTATGACCTAACAAAATATGTATATTAAGTGTTTAGCCTCTCTTATAGTATCTCTATATTATAAAGAATCAAATCACATTAATTATACTAATTATTAAAAACAAAACAATTCAAACTTATTTATATTATAAATCAAATTATAAAAAATAACAGATAAATAAAATAAGTAGGTAAATAGTAAAAGAGCGAATCTCTTTTTCACTTACCTTCAAAGGTATCCCGTGGTACCAGGGGCGTAGACGTCACAGACACTAGCAGGAGAGCCAGGAACGAAAACACAACAATTTTAAGCATTTTTAATTAACTTGAACAATTCGCCTGCGTATTACTAGCGAGCTATATTCCGGTAATGTATGAGCACGCCGGTTCGCTCCCACGTTTATATACACCCGTAATGATAAACAACACGCCTCGCCTCTCAGTATATACGCATCCAACTCGCTCCATACACTTTCCTCCAATTATTTCTTGATACATTCCAATCCACACTTTCCTCCTTATCAACTCTCCATAATAAATTAATACAGCTAGTCTCTTAGTTCAAAGTTTATTAAACATAGATCTTTCGCGAAAAAACCTGGCGAATCACGTGCTTTGGTTATCGCGCCCAATGGATACCTACTTACCAACTTATAATTGGTTTTGATTTATGCTTGTACACAAACTGTATGCAGGATTGTATAGCATGAAGTTGGCAATGTATTAGAATACTTCTGCTCGATTTTTTAAAGGTAATTTCTCCAATCTTTTAAATAGACAAAATTTTTGAGCATCCTCAAAAAAGCTCTTGTCATCATCTGAGCATTTATAGTAAAAGGAATAATTATTAAGTAACCGTTTGATTAAACGAGCTCACTCTTGACCTTGGAACAAATTTGTTTGTCGTCGTCTTGGGGGTGACCTGTGGACCTACGGTCATGTGACGACTTTGTTAAGCAATTCATATAGTAGGTAGAGTCTAGATTAAGCATACGCTTCGCGGTACAATTCCGGGAACTGTTTTGTATCAAGTTTCGCTTCACATCCGTCGCGCCCTCCCCTACCCGCGTCATATTTCAGCGTCTTTGATATCAAACATACCTACTCTGCCATTCTTTAATCTTAACAAAACATGTTTATAAAACTGCGAAAACTCCATCGCCTTTGAAATTGGGGTCATGGTTTATAGATTCGCTGCAGTATATTTAAAGTTTCCGTGAATTACGTCGTTTTTTATAGATAGCAAATGAGAGAGAGATAAACCGATTACATTTTTTTTTTGTGGACTTCGAAACTTTCCTTCTACTGGTCTACTGTAAGTAGATACCTTGTGTAGTGCATAAGGATTGCTCTTCACTTACATTATAAGTGGCGTAAAATATGTGAGTGTGTTTGATGCCTCTTCACGCCCAAACGGCTGGACACATTTCAATGTAATTTGATATAGAAGTTCGCAACACCTTGGGCTGGCACATAGCCTACTCCTGTTGAACTTCGTTGAAAAAGTTATGTTTTAGCTATAACCAATATTAAGGCGGGCTAAGAAGCGAGAACAGCTACTATTAATATATTAAGAGTTTGTTATAGATACCTGAGATCGCGACTCTTAAATAAAAACTTAGGATTGCTCCATTGATATATTTGGTATAAATAAAAAAAAATTATAAAATTAGGTAACATTGTAAAGAAATCCGCATAATAACCGCGATGGTACCGATGGTAGGTAATTTTGACCAATTTTTAATTTTAACCTTGATGATGAGACCCAAAATTTACCATATCAAACTGAATGATTTAAAAACTTTAATTAATTTGCATAAGTACCAACTCAATTCAATATTAAATGACAAACGACAACTTCGTCCGATCGAGTTCACACATTTATTGACCATTGTGGGCTTTTTTCATAATATTGTCAATTTTACAACATCAATTAATTGTGTTCATGATTCAATCGTATGTGACTACTTTTACTTGGTAACACTATTTTGTTTTTTAAATAATCAGCTTATTCATTAAGGGGCACATGCACAATGACACCACAATTGACCACAAGCCAATACTTAGGACAAGCATTCGTCGTTTTGGATGCTTACATAGACAATATAAGCATCCAAAACGAGTTTTAATCTCCCAAGCGTTCACCGCTCCCAAACTTTTAGACATTCGACGCTTTGTTGATTACTTTAATATGGTGAGCGTAAGAAAACTCTAGAACCAATACCAGCGGGAATAATGACGTAAGCACTTCTATGACGTAGTATTTTGTAGCACGTTAAGTCACTTATGATTGAATTTATTGATGGTTAATGATGCCTGAAATTGACAAAACGTCTATGACCTTAACATATCTGTACAGTTAGACTGAAGGCATTTATTTTGATGGATTCGCCGAACTATACGGCTAGAGGTTCATAAGGTCGAAATAATGACCATAATCACAGATTGGTTTTGTTTTTTTGGCATATCTCGTTATATTTTCTAGCGGAGATAAGGATCGCGACTAATATTTTTTATATATTCGCCCAGGTCACATCCAGTCAAGTAAAATTGAGGAAAAGAAGAGACTCAACTCAACTTGACCGTATACATGCTTCTTTAAGTCGGAGCGTCTTTTGTTATATATTTTTTTAGGAAATTAACAGATCATATAAAAATATTTTTTTAAGCTGACAAAAAATTGGTATTCCTACGGAGAAAACTGTCTAGTTAATAATCTATAATCTGAATGCGAGATGTTGTGTGTTAAAACTGAAGGTTTCGGAGTTTTGCGGTTTGATTCACAGTGGTTGTTGCAAAACGACCACGACAGCAGCATAGCCAAAGAGCAATGGCAGCAATCCAAGGCAATGAGTAGTAATTGAGTATAATGAAGTGATGTCAGGAAAATTTCTCATTTGATGCAAGCATTAAAAAAACGAAATAAATTCTTTACAGTTTATTTATTAACAATATGACTTCAGCACAAGGATTCCGCTTACTTACAGATACTGATTGTACACAATAAATGGTACCTATAAACACAATACAGCGCTCGATAAATATTAAAATCATAATTGCTTTTACGTATACAATATTTGTTAGCAAAAAAGTATTAAAATGCGACGGAAATATTAAGACGACAATAGAATGTGCGTTTTCAGGCACCATTTACGACGATTACATGAACAAAGTAATGTGCATTTAAGATACATTTTCCACGTGTGTTTATTATAATATCTTAACTTTACAATATAATTGCTTCTTTAGAACAATATGCAAAATCGTAATGGACAGAGACCTCGCTTCGAGGCACAAGGAAATCAATATTTTACAACAGTTTTACACCATATTTCACAATTATAACTCTAGACGAGATTTTTTTAACTTTCACAGTAATTTTCACGTCATAACATCAATTTTATAATACAGAACACTGAAAATACAAATACTACGATGTTTTCAGATTATTTTTACGTGAGGTGCCTTAATGATTATTTTAAACACATAAGAAATTACTCTACATGTTACAAATGAATAAACTTTACATAATAATATCCTTCAGAACTATTGTTCTTACGAAAGTATTATAGTAATCCGGGGTTTCCCCACATTTATTGACCACGCATTTTCGCACACGTGACTCCAGTATGAGGGCAAAGGTCAAAGCAAACTATAACAGCACAGCGATTGATTAGTTATACAAATTAAAGTTTTAAATTAGGTGCCGTATAGTGCAATTTACAATGGAACGAAAAAGCTGATGGTTTGCTTACGCGACCCGCGCATTGACGCGCTTGCAATTGGGCGGAACAATGGCACCGTGCTTAAGCCGCGCTACAATGCTGGTCTAAGAGTCAATACAGACTGGTTTTCTTAGTGACCGAAAGGTTTATCGGTAACTTGCACGTCTACTATCGCCCGACAAATAAGTTTTAATAATCTTCAAATTGAACAATCGGCAAACTATCAGCCGGTACAGTTTGAGACACCGGGCGCTCTAAAGATAATGCGTAATACTGTCATTAAATTTTTACTGAATGATCAATTAATAGGTGTGTTTATTAGGTACATAAAGAAGTGAAATTAAAATGTTGAAATACAAATTATTTATTTCTTCAACTCATCGTAATTTACTGACGCATTTGTTATTTCCAATTATTTTGAATAGCGTATACAAATAATATTTATCATTTGTTTTAGATTTTCCATGACCCGCGGTTTAAAAAATAATTCGTACTTGGTGCAAGGTAATGAGAAGTTCAAGTACAAGTAAAATGTTATCGGACAACGCGTGGCATTCGAGATACGTTAAACATGAGTCGAGTATTTGTGTGAATTTAATTTTTATTGATGTGTTTACAAGCGATAATTTTGATAGAGCCAATTAATTATACCTACTCGCGAATCGGAAGTATTTGGGTCAATTAGTTTCGAGAGAGCAATGTTAGGCCTAAAAGGTATATGTACCACACATCTTTAAGCAGTAGTGCAGCTGCGAAAGGGACGCTACCTTACAACATAAAAGGTGCCTTCTCGCTTCCACGTTTCTTTTAGTAACTTTTACTTAGTGATTTGGTGGTACCCTTTTATAAAGCAAATCAAAGACCAACGTGTGGTAAGGGATACTGCCAATTACGTCATCATTTCAAACATCTAATTACAATCCCTCATGCTCATGACTCATTCATAGCAAAGTTAATTTTATCTAATGCTACAGACTAAGCGGTGACAGCAAGGCACAATATAGAGCATTTATTATAATATCTACGTGACATTGACGACTTTCGTCTTGCGCGGTCCATGTTTATTGAGATAGATGTTTTTATTAACTACTATGTTTCTCTGAGTTCGCCCGTGTATGTAATTGAATTTTGCGCCATAAATTAGCTTCTTTCCTTTTGGAAATAGAGTACTGTAATAAGTATTGTCGAAATAGGCTCAGATGCACAAGAGGCTGGATTTTTTTCTTATCAGACATGAAACTCGATTAAAATCATTATAATTAGGCTGAAGGCAATTATTCTGCGAAATCCTGTGAATTATGTGCTTATAAAGCTTGATACGATTTCGCTCTCTGCGCACGTTTAATAAGCATGTTACAAAATTAAGTATCCGGCACCAATACCGTTGTTTATGTTTGAATATAGTTATTTCAGCTAATCACACGTATTTGATTTATTGCGTTGTTCAATAAACCGATTGATTGCAATAATCATTTCTCATTTACATTCGCGGAACATATACCTAATGTAGGTGCTTGTTTAGTATAATTTTGTAGACAAAATACTCGAATTCTAGTTGTTTATAAAGGTAAAACCGCGTTGCCAGGATCATTTCGGATTGCATAGTAATGCCTATTGTTAATTTTAGAAATAAAAGTAGATATGATCAGACGACGACTTGATCCATTTTCCGCCAATGTCTTAGAAAGGGAGAAGCTTCCCAGTAATTGAAACCGGCTGTAGACGTTTTTAATATCACCAAAACGCGGAAAGTCCATTACAATTGACCCGGGTCAAGAATGGGATTAGATAAAAATGGGACAATTATTTTCATAAAGCAACATGAGCATTTCCTTGCCAAGATGCTGTCACGTAATTAAATCGTCTCGACGTCCTTGGCAATTTTATGGGATTAGGTTTTTTTTTTTATTTAGACTTAGGTAACATATATAAGACATGCTTGTTACCTAAGACTTAATAAATATTTACAATTCTGTACAGGGAATCTTGAATTCGTGTCATTTTCCGAATTGCCACCATATTGTTACGCCACTGGACGTCAGCGTATCAAAACAAATATCCAGTCAGTTTTCTAGACTTTATGCGGTAAACATTTACATATCGCAGTCATAAGCAGATTACAGTGTTAGTATTACATGCAAAAATAGCCTATATCACCTTGTCCCGAAAGTTTAGAATTGGCAAGCAACATTCAAGCAAACACTTAAGTATTATAAAAATGCTGGTGAAAATTCGAAAATTACTACAAGTATAGTGCATATAACTTAACTATATAGATGGACATACATAATAAAATATCTATCCTTGTCTGAAATGCCACAGAAAACTGCTGTAGCAGTCTTATAAAATGTTCGATAAATAAACTACAAGAAGCTACATTTTTTTTTAAGTTATTATAAGGCTGTAGTTTCTAAGTTAGTATTATCGTAAGCATACGGTAGTCTAAACGGTAGAGTTATGTTAGAACGGTACCCTGTCGCTACGTGAGGGTTAGGCCCATGGAATACAATATTGTCTTTCATTGCGTGCCGGCTTATTGGATAGCTGTTGACAAATGTTAGGAAAATCGCAAAAAAAGGGATTAATTATGAGAAGTGTTGTGTATTCGGTGGGGATGGTCGCGTGGGATGGTGATACGTTTGTATCGCGGTCCCGTGATCCTTCGTACGGACGGGGGTAAGGAAAGGGAGCATTCCGGTGGTAAAAGTCTTAGAGGGAGAGGGGGAGAATTCCTCTCCGCGTTTTCCAAGGCGGAGAATATTCACAAGGATTTTCCCAGGTAAAAAAAGGGGATGGGTATTGAATGGTAGATACCGACTTTTTCGTATGTTTAGCCCCTACTTGGCATTTCAACTATTCATTCGTGCATGAATATAGAGCGCTATCGAAAATTATATTTTGATCTTTAACTTAGTCGTTGTCAATGGAGCTATCCAATACGCCTGGTGATTTAAAACAATAATGACTATTGTTACAGAAATTACTACGTTAATAAAATTGGTATCAAACATTGGATCAAATGTGTTGGTACATACATATGTATATTGGCGCTGAGACACATTATTTTATTTATTACACTATAGTTAATAGGTAAGGTGATTCAGACTATGATATACAATTTGGTGAGATATGTAGAAGATTGATCCAAACTAGAAAGAAGTATTATTAACATTAAAATGAGAATGGATCAGGTGTAAAACTAAAATTAATATACATTGGTGCATATATGGCTAAACTTATAAAAAATAATCTTGAATGAAGTCCTAACGTTATGGCTTTGTCTTATCACCGTGTTTTCAATTTGTTTACACCTCCTAACTACCATTATGAATTACGAATACGAAAGCCAAACTAAGAGCGAGTTGTCGGCTTCCTTATTTCGTACCTACCTACTGGGGCCAGCCACTACATTTTAAAGCTAGACTGCTGTGGAAGCGAAAAGGCACTACTTGGTGTAGATCGACCTCTCTTTCATAACCGCAGTCTTTCTCTAAGATGTGGTAGTCGGCCCCGGATCATTTCTTCAATCAATATCAATATTTTTCAACTAATCCAAACAGTCTTCGTGTGATACGCCACCTAACTATAGTTGTAATCAAATCACCAAGATTTACGATAGTTCAAGCGTCACTATTTACCTACTTACACATTAGGCCAGCCTTATTAGGGTAAATCCTATCTCTTACAACTAAACTGATAAAGGAAATTAAATTTAAAAGTAGGAGAAAGTATTAATAGATAGACCATTAGTATATTTGTACACACATTGCATAGTTAGTAACACATGACAATTATTGGGACATCACTTACGCTCCAAGCATGTATACAACCATAAATCACTAAAAATAACATTAAAAACTCGTATAATTTCTCATTTATTTCCCAAAAATCAATTTGACACCACGATACTATGTTTCGGTATAAAGATATGCTTACAAACAAGAAACATAATTAATAAAGTAGATATAAGGTTCAATTTACAGTGTCGGTAACAAGCCCAAAAGCAAACTATATTAACAAAAGATTTTTAGTAATTTAATAACCCTGTATATGCATATACATATAATGGAAGTACGTCTGATACTATAATTAGTAAATTATACAATAATAATTAATTGATTGTAGAAAATAATACTTCAAAAATCTCGTATATATTATTACTAGATGATTCATAATTCTTCATAGGCCTATGAGTAATTACAACGACGTTTATTCAAAATTAATATTAACTCTTACTTCTCATTATGGCCATCTGTTCATACAATTAGAGCTGAAATATTAATGTTAAATCAGGAAAGTCCTTTAATTAAGAGTAAACTTGACAAGACAAGTTTGACGAAGGCGAAAAACTTATTTTGATGCATAAACAGTTAGAAGACCTATTGCCTTCACGCCTTTGACGAAATTAGCAAGAAAAGTTGGAGAACACAATCACATTTATAAGCCATTTCAGCAAATTTCCACCAGGGGGTTTTATACATCATAACGCTGATTTTCTGTGATAATTGAAAACCGAATCTTAACTCTCTGTGTGTCTGTATCGAGGTCAAGCGAAAAGGCACTACTTGGTGTAGATCGACCTCTCTTTCATAACCGCAGTCTTTCTCTAAGATGTGGTAGTCGGCCCCGGATCATTTCTTCAATCAATATCAATATTTTTCAACTAATCCAAACAGTCTTCGTGTGATACGCCACCTAACTATAGTTGTAATCAAATCACCAAGATTTACGATAGTTCAAGCGTCACTATTTACCTACTTACACATTAGGCCAGCCTTATTAGGGTAAATCCTATCTCTTACAACTAAACTGATAAAGGAAATTAAATTTAAAAGTAGGAGAAAGTATTAATAGATAGACCATTAGTATATTTGTACACACATTGCATAGTTAGTAACACATGACAATTATTGGGACATCACTTACGCTCCAAGCATGTATACAACCATAAATCACTAAAAATAACATTAAAAACTCGTATAATTTCTCATTTATTTCCCAAAAATCAATTTGACACCACGATACTATGTTTCGGTATAAAGATATGCTTACAAACAAGAAACATAATTAATAAAGTAGATATAAGGTTCAATTTACAGTGTCGGTAACAAGCCCAAAAGCAAACTATATTAACAAAAGATTTTTAGTAATTTAATAACCCTGTATATGCATATACATATAATGGAAGTACGTCTGATACTATAATTAGTAAATTATACAATAATAATTAATTGATTGTAGAAAATAATACTTCAAAAATCTCGTATATATTATTACTAGATGATTCATAATTCTTCATAGGCCTATGAGTAATTACAACGACGTTTATTCAAAATTAATATTAACTCTTAGTTCTCATTATGGCCATCTGTTCATACAATTAGAGCTGAAATATTAATGTTAAATCAGGAAAGTCCTTTAATTAAGAGTAAACTTGACAAGACAAGTTTGACGAAGGCGAAAAACTTATTTTGATGCATAAACAGTTAGAAGACCTATTGCCTTCACGCCTTTGACGAAATTAGCAAGAAAAGTTGGAGAACACAATCACATTTATAAGCCATTTCAGCAAATTTCCACCAGGGGGTTTTATACATCATAACGCTGATTTTCTGTGATAATTGAAAACCGAATCTTAACTCTCTGTGTGTCTGTATCGAGGTCAAGCGCAACACAAAGCTACGATACCGATCAGTAAAGCATCAAAGAAATAATCTACTACAATGATATTGCTTAAAATCTCTTCTGTGAGTGGAAATAGTTTCCCAATACATCAAACACATTGACCTCAGTTTGTCTTAATAATTTACAAATCGGATTGCGTTCTTCAATCTTTGAGAGTATGTTGTCTTCAAAGCTTTTGCGCTCGTCTTTTATTTTGTCACATTTCGAACGGCGCCTGCGCCGACCTCACTATAGCTAAACGACGATAAATATTGACTCATTACACAAGTCTGTATACTGTTTAATCATTTAAACATAAACAGACAACTTGAATCATACGGTACTAAGTGTGCAAACATATCGGTACATATCGAATAAAACCTGTGCAGTTACAAACCTACGTGCAAATACATTATAATACTATGACAGTGGTGACCATAAAAAAATGTAGGAACTCAGCAAACGCAATATAAAACCTACATGACGCGAATTAGTATGAAATATTGTTAATACTTGAAGTTCCTACGGCAAAGTACAAACTAATACTGACAATGTTGATTATAATAAAAAGGGCTTATTGAAACTTGAAGATGGATGCTTTCAGGTTAAATATAAGAAGCCAATATTTCTACAACATTAAAATATATATATTTTTGAAGACAGACCAATAATATCAGATCCAGAGGCTGAGCGCACTCATTTACCCAAAAAGTGTAACCTACATTTTCTTTACGTAGAAAATATTTTTAATCCTACCACCATATTTTTATAAAAGACCTTATAGGAGAACACATTATAATAGTACTACATATTCTTTGACAATAAGCTTCTACAACTAAATTTAAGTAACAATTATATCAAAAGGAATGTAAAGATCTACACATTTTTTTTTAATGTTGATTAGACCACCACTGCACTAACCTAACTTTACATACATTCAGATCATGGAAAAGAAATAATCTGACATACAAGTACAGTCAAACATGTATGCAAATCTGAAATTTGTTTAATCCTAGACATATTTTATAGGCTATAGTCTAAACTGATGTTACGAGTATGTTACGAGAAAATGATATTTAAAATATTTATCTTACTACCACATATGCAAATTTTGAGTTAAGCACCAAAACACGAAAATCATGTCATGTGCAATGAAAAATATGGCATTAAAATAAATGTATAATTTACCGACCATTACCTTAAATAATAGGCATGTATACTTCTGAAATACAAATAACCAATTTACTTGACTAAAATTCTAATAATATTAAGAAACCAAACGTTCATAATTCGTATAAACAATAACAAAATATATTACGTATTAAAATGATTAATTTTTGTACATAATTCGTTTTAAACTAATAATTTTTGGAGTCAGAAGTTTTGGGGCGAGTCCAATGTGTTAGGGCCGTTAACTGACTATTTACAGGCAAAAATCTCGCAATTTATCCGTTTAAAAGGAAAAAGACGGGTATGCTTGCATAGCATTAGCCTTGGAAATCGTTATTCATTCGAAGTCTTGCTAGCCAAGCATGACCACATGTTTATAAACATCGTCACACGTAAACACACCAACGCACGGCGAAAACAGAAACCTTAACACACAACGCTGTTCAAGTATTATGTCCGAACTTAGAATCATTCAGTATAGGAACAAAAAATGAAATACGAGAGACATTTCCCTGTAAATAGCCATTGAGTGTTCACAAACTACTAATAATAATAATACAAAAAAACTCATAAGAGAACGTTCGTGTACCTATTTAATCCTTACTTATAAGCAAAATGCCTGAAATGATATTGAAACCGCCCGCTCGTCCACACCAATGGAAGTTAAAGAATCATTTTCCCAAAAAAGAGTTACTAAAATTGCAACATTATACGTCTGTTGAGAACATCAGGTAACGTAAGCAGGCGGGAGACTAAAGAAATCAAAATGATTAAAAAGAGAACACCACTTTCAAAGTACATTATCGAGTAAAGGGTTATTTAATCCTAAATGAGAGAGTGTTTATGATTCGGAAGGGCATTCTAAAGAGTTATGGGCTACCTTACAAGTTTGAAAGGACAACCATGTAACTTAGTAAAATAATTTTGGTAATGGTAAAATTGACCGGAATAGGTATGTTTCTGTAATTGCCATAAGGTATTGTAATTAAGAATTGATAGGATAAGCTTAAAAACTCCCAACTTCGAAATAAAATGTAGTAAAATATAGATTCAGTACTTTTAAATGCTCACTACATCTTGGCACAAAATTTCTACGTGAACGGAGGTCTTCCTCGTCCAATAAGAGCCTGATTATGCATTCTGCGCAAATGGGAAATTTAAAGGTGCAAATATGAAAGAAAAGGAAATCTTCTTCAGAAGCTTGCTTCCAAAAACCAGTAAAATATTACGTAAACACATTTGCCCACTTTTCGCTACTTCTCAAAGATGTAGTGTACAAATCAATAGGGGTATTTTTGGGAAGGATTTCGTAATGCTTGTCTTTTTCTCAAATAGAATTACGTTCTCTCATTTAATCGATTTTTTTTTAACAATGTTGTATTTCGTGTATTAATACAAAGATTAAGAAAAAATGCATGAATAAATGTTTATGTATGTTTAGGGACTTATAAATCTAACCGGTAGAATATCAAAGACGGTGGAATATTGCGTTTAAATCTACGATGCAAGGAACACGTGAAGATATGTATGGTAATAGTTTTCTAGACCTAAAATTAACCAGATTTTACGGACATTAACAGCGACTCGTTAGTTACAATGAAAAAAATCACTAATAATATGAATATGCAGACGCATATAGTAACAAGACAACAAAAATATCTTACCAACTACACATCAACGCTTTTATTTAAGTTTTAAGACTAAAATTCTTTGGCTCGGTGGAAAATAAAATAATGGCCAATTTTAACACAGAATTCGCTGAAAAATAAATCTACCGTCATCTTTTGAAGCCTTCACATTTTAGCACCATAAACAAATACAAGTACATTTTGCTAGACGCCGGCCGCCAACCACAATGCCTCCGAAACTACATTGTTCAACCCTGATGTGCCTTTCCTTAATCGATAATTGATATTTGCGCGAATCCTATCAGCGTTTTGTCGTCGAACTGTTCGTTGGGACCAGCCGAGTTCTGTAAGTAATAATTATAATATTGATTAAAGTTTTTAATAACCTAAAATAGTTAACATCCAAGTTTTTGGGTAGCTCATCTTTTTCGGTTGTACTGGTACTCACACAGTTCTGACGCGAACTATTTTCATTAGTATTCAATTTGATCACTGTTGATTTGCATCGAACGTTGTGTTCTTGAGTCAATCCATTAAAAGATGATAGAAAAAAAACTTTAAAAGTCTACTATACTATGTAATTTTGTCTCTGTCATTCTGCTTGTTAGTGACCAAGACAGCATGATATAAAAGTGTAATCTTTGTCAAAGTATCTTCCCAAAATCTGAGACTTAACCGTTGAATGAATGCTTACCAAATGGAATGTAACCGCCTTGGGAGGCGCGGTAACTTGAGCGGTGACTTGGGCGTCCAATAGTTTCTCTAAGTTCATCGATATCGGCACAGAGTCGTGAGGGTCCACCAGACCAGCGCACACCAGCTCCATCGCAATACCCTCAGCCGTATCCTTGCCAATAATAAACTCGAAACGAATATCGTTCAGTTCGCGGCGCGAGTTCCTGTAATATTAATTATGGAGTTAAACCTATGCAACTCAACCACAATGAGGAGCTGGCGTGGGAATCAACGTTATATGACATGATTTTCAAAAATGGCATTTGCTACCGATGAAGGCTTTTTTCACCACGAGATCGCCACCCTATTATCTTTGTAAGTTCGATAACACTACTGCCGGATAAAAAAAGAGGAAAACACGATTTTATATTACCTGTGCTCCACCAATGAAACTGGTGTAACAACTGATTATGAGCAGTATCTATACATCTAGTATAATCTATACACTATAGAATATGACATTATAATAGTTCGTACGTGGATTATGTCAGAAGTGACAAATGAAGGATAGAATATTAGAAACGTCCGGCATACCGCATCGGTCATGCCGTGACTACCATTTTGTGCAACTCTTGACGTCAAGGTGCCGTATTGCTCATCTGCCTTTTAGAGACCGGGAGTCGACAGTCAAACGTACCTTAATCGCAATACTAAGTTAATGACAGGCGGCTCCCCATCCGCAGTTAGATTACGTTTCTTCGCATCCTCTGCTTTCGGTCGTGGCTCCTGAAAAATAGGTGAGAATTGATTCTAAAATTCCGAAAAAAGTTTGAATCTCAAATGAGAATAAATACAATATGCAAATGGTGTCGTGTTATGTGTTCTAAAGCTTTGATGCCCGTTTTCATCAGTAAAGAAAATAACACGCAACACATAACACTTAAGTGTCAACCTAAACCAAAATAAGGGACTGTTTTCATTTCACCAACGGTTAAGTGATACCTAAAGCATAAACGGGCCCTCATAATTGTGTGGTGGATTGTCAGCCTCCTAACACTTAGGTGACAGTATTTTGTCGTTTTTAAGTGATCGACCGAGATTATCACGATTCAAAAATCCACAATGATCACAAACTTTTATGAAGCTGTGGAAGCAATAGGAGCTGTAGTCTCAATAGGTTCCTAATAGAAGCGTGCGACCATCCAACGTGAAAGATGGAAGGATTTTTATAAATATGATGAGAAAGATCATTCGATATAGGTTTTCTAGGGAAAGTATTTTATAACTGCCTTTTTTAGTGAATTCGGTAAAGGGCATCTTACAATTGAACAATCTACATACCTGCCTATCTGTATGGTGTACCTATCATATTTTTACAGAAATAAATTTGTGGCACCGATGCAATGAACTAACTACTATGTGCTCTTAGATTTTATGCGACAGGCAATCAATTATTATCTATATATAGCAGATCTAGGTATACTGCAGGGCGGCATCAGTATTTCAACTTGCAGCAGAATTGTAAAGCGAGTATTCAAAATTGTCTCTGTGCTAGAGCCATGACCTAACCAACCTGCTTTCTCTTTTCCGCCATTATGCATTAAACCATAAAAAACATTCAAAATAACAGGTCTGTCTGACTTACGTCAAAATGCTACCGCGACTTTTTTTGTCAAATGCATATGTGTACAGCCAACAATTAAAGCAGAATATTTTTTTATTATTAATCTAATTATAAAAATGTGCAGATCCCAATTTTAAATAAACTGATTGAAATCACATGTTTTATTTTTATTATTTCGGCTAAATAACAATAAAAAAAATAACCGAATAATTGATCGACAAAAGATTTTTCAGTACCTCTGCAATAGTCACCTAACTAAGGGATCTTTGAGTAAGTAGCCTATAGCATGGTGAAACAGAATTTAGATAGAGGGACCGTTTGAAGGTTCCCGAACACTTACTTATGTGACTGTTTAGGGGCTACTACGGGCTACTACTTACGGGCATTACTGATTTATTTGGCAGACAGATATGGCTGAGTTTAATGGCAACTCTAGTTATAGTTAAGTTAATCATAAAAGAGGAGGATTTTTTAATTGTGGGACAGAAATACTTGTAGAAGAGCTGAAGCTAGTTCAGCAGTTTGGTAAGCAACAAAAAATTGATAAATAAATCCGATTTACAAACTGCCATATTGTATAAGCAACTCTATAAGCAATCCTATATTGTCATACAGTAGTTCTTAAATAGATTTCTAATGTAGAAATTATTTGTTAGGTCTCATAATAAATTTCAATGGGAGATTCATTTCTGACCGTGTACAAAAAGAAAAGACGTCGGACGAGGCCGCGTCATAGACTCGGCACTGCTACACAATTTTTCTCACAAGTATGGACAAGATAACAAGCTAAAAAAGTAGATTTAAGACGAGGAAAAAGTTTTTTACGTCTTTGTATTAACTCCTTTCTCATAGCTCCCCCGCTCCCTTTATTAAACCAAAACCAATTAAAACAAACCTCTTCCCCGCCTTCATTATCGCTGCCACTCGAGTCGGCCTTCTGCAGCTGGTTCATAGGCCTCTTGTCTTCGGCGTTTGGCGACACGTCCTCATCAGACTCCGGTGCTTCGGGAGCCGGCTCCTCCTCCTCCTCGCTCCACACCCACTCACCGGTCACCGTGCGGTGTAGCCTGCCAGAGGCACCCGTTTGACGTTTGCTTGCCTGAAAATACATTACTCACTTAGAATTGAAATTCAATCTATTTGTTTTTAAGATCGATTAGTGGTAATAGAATATGTTGAATGAGGTAGGTGGTGTTACCAACCGTCACTCACAGCCGTCCTTTTCTTTCATTTTAAGCGAATTTGATAAAAACTGTTCTGAGAAATCATTTCTTTCGACTTTTTTATGCGGTTGGTCCTTATTTTGGTTATTTACTCAATCCAAATTTAAATAACTAATGTTAATTTTAATTTCATTTATTTCTGATAATTTTCAGATGAACATAGAAAGATGTGTAAGGCCAACTCGCTATGCTATAATAATAAAAAATATTACATATAAAATATTGTATGCGATCAATAACGAGCATTTACTAGACATTTTTCCTTTCATTAACATTTATAAGTTTCATATCATTATCAGTCCTACTCATCAGTATTACGAATCATCGGTGTAAAACGATATTATTATTTATCTTGACAACTTATTTAGAAAACAAATGTTCGTGTTACATTTCAAGCACAGAATACGTACAGATTCAATTTTTGCACAATACAAAAATGCAAACATTGCATGTTCATACAATGATAATAATTATTTATACTAATGTTCCTATTTACAGTTCTCATTATGAAGCAGGAAGGTCATACAGATTACTGTTGCAGTTTAGTAGCATTGTGCAGATTCAACAAAGTAAGAATATGTGCTGATGTAGAACGTTTATATAAAAATGCTGAACACTACAATTAATGAGATTAAGCATATTTAGTACGTCATGTTTTAGAAATACTGCTTACTTTTTTACTGTTGCTATTATTTATCATCTAACATCACAATTATAATATTCATATACGCGGCCACGTGTTTCGCGTGCAGGGTAAAGATGGGGTAAGAGCAGAGCTTAGGACACGTTGGCATAACGACATGGGATGGATTTTTAAAGGAATGGCCAAATAGGCTAGTATACTAAGAGAGTTGGACCTTGAACCTTTACTCATAAATGCAACACAATTGGATAATACATCTAAAATATGCCTGTACACATCTTACTGGACACAGGCTTCTACCCGAATAGAGAAAGAGGTTTTGAGCATTGCTCAGCATATTACTACACTGCAGGTTGGCGATTTCCTATCGAAATATTTGAAATCCAGACTTCCTCACGATTTTTGCCTTCGTCGATTGTTAGTGGTTTCTTTAGAATACTTCTAAAGCACATATCAACGGATAATAAAGGCCAGAAATAAGAATTCTATAATATCTATTCAAATAATTATTTGTTAAATACAAGTACAATGGCAAAATTAAAGCCTGTTGCATTCTCTACCCGTCAACGGTTGTAACGGTTTACTCACGCGTATTTATCGGGAGGGCCCGACTTGTTTCGGACGCAACCGCAGTCCTTAGGTAAGATGTTAATTTTATAGAGAAATGGTAGGCGACAGTGTAATTTCCTTTTGTGGAGATAATAAGCCAGGTAAGCATTTGTCCAGCTTATCATGCGACAACTATACAGTTCAAATGCTATTACCAATAATTACTAGCACGTAATAAACTTCTAAATGATTATCCCTCTGCGTCATGGGTTTATCTATTAGCCATACCCATGTGGTATTTATTGACAATTTATTTACGTAACTATACTGATTCATTAAAAAGTGCGCATTTCAATGACGTCATTAAGCCTGGCTTTGTCAGTGACGGTAATAAATTAATAGAAATTGATAGCCATTTTAATGCAATGGAATATTCCAGCAAAAACAGAGCTCTCTCCATGAAATTCCGTAATCTTTTAGTTTCGATTTCAATTTGATTTCGATAAGTATTATTTTATTTTATCTATCCACTTAACTTCAGCTCCTATCACTTCGTAATTTAATTACAATACTATGTTTATTTCAAAATTAGTATTATTCGCGACTTTGAATGAGAAGACCATATCTATTTCCACATAAAAAAAAATGTTTTGAGATACGTACCAAGATGAAAGATACTGTAAATTTTAAGGTACTTCAAACAGCACTACTTTAGTTTTTTCAAATCTTGTAAAAATTATTTAAATATCGATGTCGATAGTACGATACAAGTATAAAGTATGAATCTGTATTAGAATACATCATTCAGTTACAATCTGTTAAATGTATTTACCTTATGCACCCTAGTTTCCATACTAGGTCCAATAGCAACCAACGTCTGTGTTAAATACTTTCTGTCCTTCGCTTTCTTAAAGAACGGGTGTTTCAGTAGTTCAGTAGCAGTCGGCCTCTTTGATGGATCTTTTTGCAAACAATCAATTATCATTTTCCTAAAGGTCTTTCCATAAGCTTTGTATTGCTCTTTCTCATCAGCGCCTATAAATACAAACATGTCAATTTTGTTAATAATAATTTCTTATTGGAAAAATACTTTGTTGAATATTTCATAACTATATTTTATTCATAAGGATATTGTATTGCAAAAACGTTGCAGTCATATGACGTGAAAACACAAATATAGACATTTAAAATAGTTCTTGAATGATTTCTGAAGGATTGTAGAATAATGCTATCTCATATCTACAGTTCAAACTGACTTAAATTGTTTATAAATAAAATGCAAAATCGCTGAAGTCAAATGGAGCGAATATTTAAATGAGTTCTCTCAATGTGAGCACATAGTCTAAACACTAACAGGCATATTCAGGAATGACGTATGGTAACTTGTCACCTTTAAGTGTCATGCTGCCATTGATATTATCAAGTAGGCGATAGGCATTTTAACTTCTCGTGTATATCTCCTATAGTAATATTGCTGCTTTACCTGTGTCCAGATTGGGTGGGTCATTCTGCAAAGTTAACATGAGCACCTTCATTGGTGGATATTTATGGTAGGGCGCCGTTCCCGTTGCCATTTCTATGGCGGTTATACCAAAAGACCAAATGTCCGCTTTAAAATCGTATCCATGGTCCTGAAAGTTATCAAAGTAGGTAAAGACTGGTGTGAACGAAACGAAAAATTATTAATACTATAAGCTGTTCTTGAATCAGTCATTTAGATTTGAAGACTTAAAAAAATGGGTATTCATTATATTTTAAAGAAATCATATGAATACAGATACAGAAAGATTGCTTTCAAGAAAATGACTGAATCATTATTTTAGTTGTTTCCATACATCCTTAAGGATTAATAAAACAAAACAAACTAAAATAATAGATATTAGTAGCATTAGAATCATACAAATCTCACTTGTTCCATAACTTCTGGGGCCATCCAACAAGGAGTCCCCACAAACGTGTGTCTAACTTTTTGTCTAGATATATCTCTGCCCGTGGCCAGCCACGCGGACACGCCAAAATCAGCAATTTGTACGGTACCATCTTCTCCTAACAATATATTTCCAGCCTTTATATCCCTGTAATGACAATGCTTGTGTGATCAAACTATTGCAACAAAAAATGATGTTATCTAGACAGAATAACAATGAGCGTTGGCGTACAACATTTCGCAATTAACAAAATCGCCTGTGCATCACTTAACAGATTTGAAAGTTTAAAATTAAATAGTGTGCGCATAGCTATTCCATTTTTTTTTGTATTCATATTGTTAAACGCACTGTCGAGTACAGTACGACTCATTGTAGTAATGATTTGATGAGGTATCGGTTAGATCTAAGAAGTAGTTGGGCGCCACGATATATAAATAAGCTCGGTTTACTAATCTTAATTATCATCATTTCTCATGATGCTGATTATACATAACACTACCATTAAAACTTGCGCTCAAGCGATGCCTAAAGCCAGCGAAGCAGGTATCATAAACATTCAAATCACATAAACAAAGTAAGTACATACATGGTTTAGAAACGCAAGTAAAACTATGATCTATTTAAACGTCGGACTGTAACACGATCTCAGCGACTCGATATTACACGTATTTCAGAGTTCACAGAAATGAAATGTAACACTTGCCTTACCAAGAAAAGGAATAACATAAGTATAAATTCTCGTAAGCAATTGCATAGCAGCTTTAATGCAAAATACGCATAATTTGAGAAGAAATACGATGTTGCAGAAGCATAATTCGCAAAGAAAGCCTTTTATGTTGTTATTGAAATATATTTAGCGCAAAAATGAGGTCATGTGACTGTTTACGGCGTGAAATCGTAGATACTTTCGCAAAAACATGTGCATTTGTTTAAAGTGCAATATTATAGCATATTTTCTGCAACACATTGTTGGTTTAATGGTATGTGTTATCCATCTCTCATATTACACGTAGGTAAAATTAGCCATCTCTATTTAAGATTAGAATATTGTGAAAAAGCACATAGCAATCAATCACTCTTGTTGGATAACAAAACTAAATAACTGACTTTACACAACATTGTAGTATTTATCAAAATATTTATATTTATTCTTTTCCATAGTATAACTTTTACCAGCAGCAATTTGTAACTGTCATGGCAAACAATTATAGAACTTATATGGCACAGCAACTTTAAAAAATGATCAACGAAACTCAATTCAATTATAACTAAGAATTACATCAACTGAAAAACAGTAGTTTCAATATAAATTCAATGGCAAACATGAATGTATTTATCATATTTTAATTGGCAGACATTTTCTTTTGGATTTTTTTTATTGAAATTTATATTTTAGAGCTATCACCAACTTTAAAATTAAACTGGTAGCAAATATGGACATAACTGTGGACACAATTGGTCACATTATAACACTAAAAGCATTACCTTATACAAGGGTCTAAAGAAACATAATGAACACATTAATTTACCTGTGAATTTGTCCGTTACTATGAAAATATTCTAATCCTCTAAGGACCTCTTTAAGAACTGTGGCAATAGTTGCCTCATCAAACACACCATGCTTGCAGTTTGCAACTTTCATCTTATGTTTTATCACATCTAGCAAACTGCCACCTACAACATAATGCATAATTAGAACAACATTATAAAAAAAATTCAGTGTTAAAATTGTGAGACTATTAAGTTATGGACTGGTATGTCATTTCTCAACAACGGTTGTCAAATATAGGCTAATAAAGAAAAACTAGTTATTTTTTAATTTGCCGGCAAAAATATACACAATAATTTGATTTAAGCCGGGAAAATAAGAAATATATACAAAAGCAAAGTCTTTAAAGGTTGATAAATAATTCAATATTTTTACAGGCTATAGTAAAAGTAATGGTGCTTTACCTTCAAGAAGCTTCAGCACCAACCATAATTCATCATGCACTACGAAACTTGTATAATATGTCACAACATTTTCATGATTACAACTTGACATAGCCTGTAAAGAAATAAATAATAATAATACATGTTATAAACTGAACTCACTACACACCATTTAAATAAGAATAATGATGAAAATTATCTACAAGTTGTTTGTACAGCTTCAACTTGTTTTAATACGCTAAAGTCCATGACAATTTTGTTAAAAATTTTACAAGTATTTACTAAGAGAAGGCAAGACAATTTCATTATAACTGGTATGACAAAATATCAACATGTTGGCATTGACACTATTTACCTGTATCTCCTTTAGTAGTTCATCCATGGATGTATTCCATTTCTCTAAATTAATACGTTTTATGGCACATTTCTCACTACGCGGCTTACAGAAAGCCGCATGGACCACTGCTGTGGCCCCAACACCTAAAATCATAATAATTCAAGTTTATATTTATGCACAAGAGACATTATATTTACATTATTTTTTAGTTATTTCCTTCATATGTCTAATGCAAATGTTGTCATTCTTATTTTCCAAACATATAAGCAGTACTTTATAAATGTTCACGGTGTTTCTGATAATCCTTGTTGTAAATAATACTAATTACAAGGCAAAATCATTAAATCTCCAAAGAAATCACTGAAATATGTCGATCATATGGAATTTGACAGATTGACTTATTTAGTTCACACACTGAATAAGGCTATAGTAAATTTATTTAGACTTTTGAATAACAGTAAAATGTATCGTAATCTTTAGTTATTAAATATTTAATAAAACACTTACCAATAACATCTCGTAATTCATAATCATCCTGACTATTGGGCCATGGACACAAGTTGTTTGCAGTAGTCGCCATTTTGCGAGTGAATAAATTTCCGATACCTGCCGCGGCTGTTCCGATCGAGAGGCGTGCGGCTCGCGCATATGACGACAATGCGGTTATCTGACGATCGCATGCTCCGAACGATTTCTGATTATACACAAAGTAAATAATGCTAACTCAGAACAATATCATTAAATATAGTACGATTATATTTTACACATTTTAGGTAGATTAAAACATTTTGAAATTTATTTTTAACTTTATTTGTAAAGCTACACTAACGTCATCTATTATTTTCGATGAAAACTTTTTCCAGAACAATCGTTTCAGAAGTTAACAATTAAACCATAATAGATGGCATAATTAAGAGTTTCATTGTAAATGATTAGAACGAGTGTAAGCATGGCTCGGAGGATTGATTATTAAGTACCTATATTATGTATCTTTAATTTTTATGAGATATTAATTTCGCTGTCAAATATATTAAAGAATGTATATTATTTTATTAATAACGAAAACTGGTCTGATCTTCGTAGTAACGAAATTTATCTTTAAGTCAAGTCATATTATGTAGGTACCGATAACATTTACGTTTAGTTTGTACTTACAATTCATTTTGGACCTACTTAATAAATTTCTGATGTAAATCACTACTCGCTACATTTCCTAACATGTGTCCGTTTGTGTGTGTAATTTAACAGTTCGACCGATTTTTATGATATGAGGACATAATGTTTTTTATACAAACGGCCTGTTGGCGTTTGACGTAGTTTTACACATCCCTGAAACATTCTCAGGTACTACATTTTACACACCTGGGTTTTACTCATGACGTTTTCCTTCACCATTTCCAGCATTTGATATTTTTTTTGAAAAACGCGAATGAATTAGAAAATGTTTTGGATGAGTGGTGCTTATATCTGAACCTCCGACCTTTTACTTGGCAGTCCAACGATTATACCACTAGATTCATAGTTAAACAACCTGACAGTACCTAACTATGACGCTTGGACTATGGAGTTAAGGAGCTGAATCAGTTGTTCAAAAAGTAAACCAAAACATTGTTTAGATTGCAAATATGAACTAAATTGTTTTTTCTTGTAAATATATTACTGTGTCATGGAATAAATATGTTCTACATACCTAGTTTTATAAAAATGCTTAATACCACTATTGTTAACCTTTGATCATACCTAATTGAAACGATAAATGTCTTGGTCACTTTTTCTTCTTATTTCACAACTAGCAGTTGACCGCGACTTCGTGCGCGTGGTTAGAAGATATAAGTTAAAACACTTTAGGTTACAATATCGCATTTTCCTTACGGAATCCTAATATTTTTGGAATAAAATATACCTACCCTATGTTAAGCGGGAATAATATAGCTTCTCAACAGTGAAAGAAATTTTTCAAATCGGACCAGTATCTAGTTTCGAAGCCTCTTCGTGTCAAACAAACAAATCTTTCCTACTTAAAATATTAGTATAGATTTGTATGTAGTGCCCGACGCCCAGTATCGGTCCTCCCTTCCTTTTTTTATTGTAAATAATTTTAGTACCCACAAATGTTTTTTGGTTAAGGGCATAAACTAGACAATCAATACAAAGTGAATAAAATGAAAAAGTCTGTCTGGCTTTCACGCTAAATCTATTTGGTACACAGATAGTTTAGGGCCTAAGAAAATACATAGGCAATTTTTTACTGAAAAAAGGTAATGGGGTCTATGGACTATGCTTGAAAATTGGCTTAAATACTGTTTATTTACAGCGGTTTTTAGGTACCTACCTATCTTGATTTTAATGGAAGGTAATGGAATCACCGCGCGTTGTAAACTAAAGCCCATGTGGCAATAACTGGTATCTACTGAATAAGGGGAAAAGACAATTTCATCAACAGACAGCAAAACATATTTTGATATTATTTTCAACCGATTTCCACAAAGGGGAGTTCATCAATCCGTGTGTTATCATTACTTTTAAAATTAATGTTCCGGATTAGCTAGGTTCGTGATATACTTATGTCAATAACTACCTACCTACTTGTTTTTATTTTAATTTATTGAAATCAAACAAAACATTGTTGTTGAGTTAGAAACATACCTGCCTGAATACTCCTTGTGCACCCGGAGACACGATGTCACCCGACATATCCCTGAAAATGACGTCACACTAATAAGATATTATACACATTAAAGAGATGATTGAATATTCGAAGAACTGTTTCTTTAAACTATTCCCAAAGTTACGAATTGAATTCTTGTGTCGCAAGGGGTATCACAAACATTCAAGTCTCATGCACACAGACACCACTCAGTAAAGCATTCGTGAATCACACAAACTTTTTGTCCTACGCGGATATCGAACCGGCGACAAGTCGCGTTCACAGCGTTTGGCATTGCTTCCTCAACCACTCGGCTCCCTAGTCATAACGAACTATATTTAGGTATAAGTAAATAAGTATTTTTAATTATTCTTATTGGTTTCGACTACATAACACTTACATGCCAGTACCGTGTACACCAACTATTCTGACCTATATGTTGGTATGTGATTAAATCATGTATTATGATACCTATTGCAACCGGACCCGCGATGAGTATAATATAATAGAAATATCTGATTGCTGCACCAATACGGCAACGGTACGGCAACAGTGTTTGTTACCTAACTTGCAATCAAACGCTACAAAATCAATCGCTGTCAAAAATTACAAAGCAAATGTCAGCGTTATTGCAAGTTTTTGCTGTTGATGTGGTTTTGCGAGGTAGATAATACCGCTATGAACTAAGTAGTTCCTCGTACTGAGCTTGCGGAAGCTTTGAAGACAAAAACAATGACCCATTATTTCATAGGAATGCAACCTGGCTATTTATGATTACGTTTAAAAAAAAAACAATGTGCGAGACTATCTTAGGTTTGTATGAGTCAGTCTTAATCTTTGCCTAGATTTAATTTAGGTTTATTTTATGGATGACTAGGGTAAGATTTAGAATTTACCAACTAGCTTGAAGGTTTAGCTAGGGCTAGGTAGGCTAGATAAAAAATGGCACTAGTGTTAACATGCTTATCATTATGTTTAGGAATGGGCACTAATTAAAGAGACGGTGGTAGGTGTCCGGATTATAATAAAATCATTTTATTTGTTATAATTAATTAAAAAAGATTTGTTAAGTATGAGGTGGCTGTTATTCCTTGATTCCGTTTTTTTTTGTTTCTCAGAAATTAATGTGTGAATTGAGTAAGATGACATTTAGAAACAATTTTGAAAGACAGCTAGACACATACGCATTTAGAAGCAATTTGGATGGACAGCTAGATGAAATACATATTTTAACAACCTAATTAAAAAAAAACTAGCTTTTGAGTTAATATATTTATTATTTGGGAATAAAGTATTCGTCAATACGAAGCAAACGGGTCCGAGCTAGCATACGTTGTTTCATTTATTTTCGGAACTCCGATTCCAGTTCCAGAACCAGGACCGCCTATGTAATATTTCAGTCATCATAATAATATATGCATCTAAAATTTTAGCTCAACAACAGACGACGATTCAGGTAAAATTGCATAAGTATGTGAAAAGCAACTCAGGGCACGCATTTAAATGTCACCATTCTTATTTCCTACACACAATTGGTAAATATACCTACTAAACAACATTATTTACCTAGCGTTGATAAAAACAAACAAAATCCCGTCTCATCCTTTACTTAGGTTGACAATTATTTTTGGCAAATCACCGCAAACGTTTTTCTTAAAGGATTTACGAACGTCCATTACCAAAATTAAATGTCTAAGAAAAGAATACACTTTCAACTTTTTATAAAAGGTTCTGATCTATGAAAAGCTTTGCCTGTTTTGATTTAGCTAATGACGTAGATTGTGTTAATTAGAGGACGACATTTCAGTATAATTGTCGGATATAATCAGAGAATTTCCCGGCTGATAACTCCGTTGTAATCTCCCGGTGTTAAAACCAACTAATATAGAAAATTGAAGTTTTGCTTGGCCGCCTTAGTATGGACATGACTACATTTTTAGCGAAAATTATTTAAAGGCGATGGACAGAATTTGTAATTGTTGTTTTGGACAGTGAATTTGCTTTCTGTATACGTGTACGTGACTGGAAAATTGAATTAAAAAAAAAACTACCTATAGCAAGCAAGGACTATGTATGCAGTATAATAAATTTTATAGGTTATAATAATGCTTGCAATGTAACTACTTTAGACGAATGTCCGATTAAAAAAATATATGATATCCTTAAACGACCTATGAATTTTTACGTTTAATATCGAAGGTTGGCAGTCAGCTCTGAATAAGCAAGAAATCCGATGCGAGAAAAGATGACCCATAAAATAGCTTAAACAAGCTATATCATCTTGGTTTTGTTATACTTAAGACTATTAATTTATTATGATTATTAATTTTAAACAAAAATCTAAATTATGTTTTGCGACCATTTATTCAAACAACTTCTCTAAATTCATCATAAAAGTCTATCCATACTATTCCCATCGTAGAGATTAACTTCAACATTTTTATTAAAACACTTCGGTCAATTGTGACGATTGAGATAATTCGTGTTATAAAAAGAGCTTCGGACTAGGGAAATCATTCACAAAACATAGAGTTGTGGATCAGCAACATTCTAGTCCCAGGAGGAAAGTGCGCATCCCAAGATGACAGTGAAGCAGTTCATTATTAAGGTAAACTAATATTATTTCAGTGTTAGCGTATCAAAGCACTATTAAATGATGGTCTACTCACGCGTATTTATCGGGGTAGCCCGACTAGTTTCGGAAACAACCGGTGTCCCAACCAACAGCTCATGATTAAGGACTCCGGTTGGAACATTGGACATCATTTAATAATGAATCATTCTCACGATAGTTACTATAAAAAAAATATCAAAGTACGCAAAACTTTATATCACAACAAAGCTTGCAAATTGCTGGACATTTAAACCCCTTAAAAAAGTTGTAATTTTGTTAATGTGTGGTCTACAATTTTTATTACCGAGAAACCAAAAATGACAATTGAGTATTTTATCCAACTCCTCGTTGTTTCTACCCCTGAGTTTTTAATTAATAGACAACAAAATACTCCTATCATTAATAGACATAACGGAATATTAGAATTTATTTTGATATTTTTTAAAATTTAATTATTTCACGAAATTGTAGAATACGAATCAAAAGACACTAACTGAGAACAGGAACATCGGAAAATGTTAAATTAAAATCAAGGCTAAAGATAGACTAACGTATTATTTCCTGTAAAGCTATCCATCTTAAAAGTAGACTATGAATAGCAATAAGTGGCGCGACTGTCAGCTTGCAAATAAAATATGTGATGGCACGTAGACGCTATCCTTGCTGCCAAGGTCTTGGCTTCGAGAGGGCGACACAAAACAAATTGAGCTCACATTATTAGGACTGACAGTCCAAGTAAAGGTCTCCAGATTAAACTAATTTTATTAGCTTTTGACCGCAGCGCGTCAATTGCGAATAGCTCTGCTTGTTGGCTATTCAAACTGACTCTAAACCTTTTTAGTACCTTTTTAAAACAGTGTTAAAGTATTCACACCAAAGCGTTATAATTTCATAAAAATACTTTATAACTGCATAGGGCTTGTTGCATGTTACAGCCTCAACGATAACAAATGTTACCTATTAAACACAATATTGCTTAGTCTTCGATCTTCCTTTAATTGCTCAGACTACAAGAGCAGGAGTTAATTGTTCAGCATTACATAAAATTATAAATACATATGTATTTACCCGGATCGTATTTGTGTGATTTTGAACATGCCTCCAGTCTCCGGCACCGGCTCCATTCTGATGGTGCCATGATGTTTCCGCATCTCCGCCAAACGCGAGCTGAAGACAGACAAATACACCTTTATTATATAAAGAAAAAAAAACAATAACAATTCAATACCTATCACAGGGAAACTTTTTAAGAAATATATTATTTACACTGATTCGTTCAGAAATAATTTCAATTATTTGTACAAAATCAAATTGATAATTTACCACTTCACCAAAAATGAGACCATTATCAAAACAATTAGTAAACCACTAAGTATTTTCCAAATCACAGCATTATCAAATAATATTATTTCGATAAAGTCTATTCGCGAATGAATACCGTCAGTCACTGAACGATATATAAACCAATTCTATTATAAAATCAATTTTACAATGTAGACGTTGTTTAAGAATATAATCTATGAAACATTTAAAATACATCTACGCAATAGGCGTAACTTACCGTGAAAACCTTATCGAGGAAAATCTGAACCGTTAGAGTATTTTATAGACTTTTCTATCAGGGTAATAACGTCAGAGATTACGACTTAACATTGGAAGGAATTTTCATTTATAACATTAATAATATGCAATTTGTTATTCATACAATACATACTCTATGTCTAATATAGTGCAAAACATGTGCATTCAGTCACACGATCCAGAAGCAAACGTCTGCTTCTACTAAGCTAAGCAGAGGATAAAGTGATATAATTATAGAACGTCATCGAACATCATCTCTCTTCCGAACCCACAATACTTAAACGGTTGGCCCCCAGAAGTTGCCTTCGACTTGTTTGACGTCTTGTCTCATCACGTCAAAAGACTGCGTCAGTTCTCCAGCCTTAACAAGTGGCTGTTCATTTGTCTAGGCTATTCTGTAATAGGCCAACATATTCTCGGCCGTGCTCTCGAGTGAGTTAGTCCGATATAGGTTGATTCACCAGTAGATATTCAATCCAAGAATAAAAAAAAAATGTAAAATTTAAAGAAATACTATTTAAAAATTACTACTTGACGAATTTGGACGAACAGACGGGTATCCGAACAGAATTTTAGATAGATATGTGAGTGGGATGTATAATGAGACACTACGCGACTTATTTTAAGACGTTCTTACGTTTGTTGTTGAAAGATTACTACAAATGCTAAATTTAGACTTTACAGAGAGGCGTAGGTGCCATTGGTATTATGTCGTTGTTTGCAGGATGTAAGGTCCATCCTCATTGAAACAGAATGGGACGCGATAGGACCCATTGCGTATAATGTACAACAAGCGATTTGTACAAAATAAATAAAGAACTTATTAATAAAGAACTCGGCAGTACACGCTGGACTTGATAGAAACAACCAAATAACATGGAACCGTAATTTACTATAATTTATTGGACAAAAGTTATTGAAATATACCTAAGTTTATAGATGTGGAACGGCAAAGATTGATAAATCTTTACTTACCAAGAAAAACGAAAAAATAACCTATAGGTATTAAAATACAAAAATACTTTTTGATAATTACTTCAAGAAGATTTAACACAAACCTGATATCGCTTTGGGCTGTTTCCAAAACAGTATAAAATCTGCTACAATTAACTTCCATTGGCTTTGCTGGTTATGAGAGATTCACAGAGATAAAAAAACTCAACCTACACCAAAATGCAATGAACTCCACAAAGATACAAACAGTTCAGTATTAAACGTTTAGTGAAATAAAACTCTAGAGAGCTTTAAATGTGGGTAAGTTTAAAATAATCTTACAGTAAATAAACATCTACCCACAAAAACAAAAACAAAAAATGAAATAAATACAAACAGTAATACTAAAAATTAATCTTGCGATCCTAAAAACTCTCAACCCCCGCAACTTTTAAAAGGCTCGTCCATTTTTTTTCTTGTCTAAGAACACTCACACATCCTTTAGTACAAAACAAACTACATCAAAATCTATCCATGTGTTCGAGAGCTATGATGCCACAGACAAACACTTCAAACTTATATCACCCTTATTTTTGTGTCGAGGGTTAAAAAAACATAAAAAATTATTTTAATCGATTATAAAGACCTTGCAATGATCGAGTCAAGTAGGTAGCTATTTATGTAAATATCTTCTACCTCAACAACAATGGTACGAATCCATAAGAAGACCATACCATGATTATTTCGTCGTGAATCAAACAGCTACGTAGGTACCTACTCACCTCACATACAGTGGTACAAATCCAATTGATTGCAGAATAGAATCCGTCCCATAGCTTGTATGTCGATTGATCGCGTCACAGCTCACATGTACAATGTGCATTAATCAAACCAACGAACTCAGATTCGCACAGTTAGGGCAAACAATAGCGTCGTTAAATATAAGGTGTGTTCTTAAATACTTTAAAGTCATTAGGGGTACCTAAACTATTGGTGGTTGTAGGTCAAGTTTAAATATTTGGATTCAGATAAATTTATTTATTACGTTGTTTTTTTTAGGTAGGTGTACATTCTGCCCACGATAATTATAAACGTAGCAAGTTAACTATCACCTGTATATGTTTCAAGGTATAGCAATATTAACACTAGTATCTATAATACTCTGTAGTTCACTGTTGTTTAGCATCGGTACATTTTGTTAAACAGTAAATTTTCTCACAATCACGACAAAGCAAAAATATTTTTTCTGTATCAGAATTACCATAGCAACAGTTGTTTCGCTATTCAGGATCAAAGTACCTAATTATGCAAGGCAGTATTTACTCGATCATAGTATCATTGTTATAATCTTATACAGTAAAATTCATTTATACACCTATAGCTATAAAACCGCTATTATTTAGTATTTATTTCAAAAATGTTGTACTTAATCTACCCTGACTAATAATTAAAAGTAAACTTGTACAATAATAAATTAAAAAGCAATACATGCAATTCGCATTAATGTGTACTTTCAATAAAACATCTGAATAAATAAAACACAGTTAATATTATGATACAAACAAGGTCTTCGCCACTTCAAGTTATTGATTTAAATAAGTAAATAAACAATGATTTACCTTTTACGCGGCACTGTTCTGAAAGTTACAATATCTGCCGACATACGTGTCTCGTGTGAAACTTGCAGGAATAATACGTTCACCATTCATAAAGTCCACGAAACATAGAAAACATGTCAGCTAATATTCACTAGACGAATAGCAAAATACGGCAAAACTGATGTAGGGGCCATCGTCGAACGAATTGGCCGTAATGCGAGCAAAACGTACAGTGAGCAACCCACAGGCCAAAGTTGTGACCGCAGGGTTCGACAATCACAGAGACGTCTATAAAAAACATTTTTATTCTTCTACATTTTTGGGTTACCTTTCTTCTTTCTCTTGAATAGAATGGAACAGGTTAAAAGTTATCAGAAAAGTTGAGACTTCTTACATTTGGGCAATGATCATGAATGTCTTACTTACTATGAATTGGTAAGTTTCTCTTCTTGTACAGCCACTACCAGCTAAATACTGAACTTTAAGTGTAAAAGAATATTTTTATTTAACCAAGTCAACTGTGCTGTATCAGGATAATTTCTTGAATTCCCAGAACCAAGTCAGTTCTGACACTAAATACTGTCGATATACCTACCTACACATTGTTGGTCTTTCATCCACATGTGTCATAAATACCAGCCTACATAGGTTTGAGCAGCTTCACCAGTCTAACTGACTGCGGGTTGGCGATTTCAGATATCAATATTTGAAGTCCAGGTGACTTCATGTCGTTTTCTTCACCGTTTTGTCTGAGAAGTCTAAAAATACTTGAGGAAGTTCACACATATCTAAAATGGGAGAAGCTAATAGTAAAAATGAGTCCCGACAAAATGTTGTCAACCCCTGGGATCCTGCAGTGGCCGAAGCAGAATCTCTCTACGAATGACTGCCAATCAGAGCGCAAGCCACTCGCGACTAATCAACTGAGCATCTCGCACAACGTGACGCGTCGATGCTGACACAGAACACACGTCACTTCATCTAAAGCCCTACCTATCCTAATAAATTCACATACAATACTCTGTACCGTTAGCTAATTCTATCGTAATAATGGAAATTTTGTCTTAATATGTTACCGATTTTTGTGGTTTGGTTGATTTTTGAAGCAAAGTACGTAAGCTCTATATTTTATTGTTTATTAACTTCATCTGTCTATGACAGACAAACAGCCAAGTCTTCGTAATCTTTGTACTTTTGCGATCCTAAAATTTATACTATACTGACTTAGAGAACATATAATTGGAGGACTTGTTTTAATTATAACGTGTTGTCCCAAAGTGCGCAGCCACGTTAAACTGGAAGTATACAACTACAGCTTTGCTGGGATTACAAAAAGATAAAAGTTAACTGAAAAATCCGAGTGGGAATCGCGCGGTGCCACGGTGTCCTACGCATGGAAGTCTATTTACATTTAATACTACTTTATTTTTAATATTCGTTGCTATATTTTTTCTCTGTTAAAAGAACTAAGGAATCACTGCAGATGTTTAATAAAGTTTCTGTTTTTGTATAAGTAAGTTCTTATAGTTTATTTCGATGTTATTTTTTTATGTTACTGGCTATAGGTACTCAATATCTTAATTCATCTTATAAATAACTTTGTCTGATAATTAACAATGATATCGTGTCCTTTTAATATGTTTTTGTTTAAAAACCCAGTTCAAAAACTGTTGTAAACAATAATAAGCATTCCTTATTCAAATTTCCAGTTATTTTTGTGTAAATTTCACATTGAGATTGTTTACCTTTAGCACCTTTAGTTAATTACTTCACCAAATTTAATTTAAGTACCTATATGATTATGAAAAATAATTGATACTGTCAATTTTTTATTAACTCCTTGTGACCTGTACAATGTTTTGCACGTGTACGTTTTGTTTTTAGTGTTTTTACGTTTTCACTACTGGTATAATTAAACAGATTACTCTTTTTTCTAATTTAAATTTTACCTATCCTTTATTAAAATTTTTGCACTGTCATAAATTTGAATTTGAAAACAAGGTTTTCATTTAGCTTGACTTTACTGAATTTAAGTGAACGAACAATTACAATACCGAAATTATTATTAAGTTCAGTAAGCCACAGTGGGCAATAAAACGAATACACAAAATGTATAAATGCATCCATAGTCGGTATATCGCAAATTATCAGGCAGTAAATAAAATCATTGCGCACTGGAAGTTAATTCGATTTAAGTGGATATTACTCTGGACTATTTTCTTGACCTAATGGCCTCGAACTTGATCTTATTATTATGCTTTACTCGTTTGCTATTAAACCTTGGGTAGGTACCATACTATGGATGGGGCGATTAAAAAAACAGTACTTTATTCCCTATACTATGTATAGATCAATGTCGTGAAAACTGGCCGTTGATTAAAAAAGTTTGAAAATATTTTTTTAAGAATAACTAGAACAGATAAAACCAACAACTATAACTACTAAGACAATAAACATAAATAAATTCCTTATTAAAAAAAAACTTTCGTCTTTTTATAGATTTAAATTAAGTCGAGATTAAATTAAGTCACTTGATTTTTTTTAGCAATATTTAATCAATAGTCAAATTGTACTTTTTTGTTTCAGGCGCTATGCGTGACTATCTGCCTGGCCTCTTCGCCTCTATCGAATGAAGACATAGCTCGAGAATTCATAGAACATGTGTTAAGGATTCCCAACCCCGATAAAGTATTGAACTCCGCTCTTGACAGAATCGAGAAGAATAGACAACACGAAATGATCAAGCAACAAGTTTCTTCTAAAGCTGATTGTGAGGATTCGACGGAGGTACCTAAAAATGACTGATTATGTAATACATTTACAATAAAGATAGTTCCTTGTTTTGACGTAGATGTCAAAACTTTGCCATTATTAATCACACCGTCAAATTTTAGATCGACGAAACCGTTTTTTTTTCAGTAGGTATCCATGCTTCTAATGCCAATTGCTTTTATAGAGATAAGATGAAATGGACAGTAACTTAATATAGTTTTTCTTTAATAGCTTTTACCCGAGTATACTGAAACACTTCAAGGATCACGGGAGCTAAGGCAGTTGGGTGCACAGGTAAGATCCTTATTTACTCTCAAAGAGTATTGATAGACACTTGATAAAAGTCGCACTTAAGTGTGCTATCATTGTAATATAAAGACAACGGATTTCTTTGGGCATGTGACTTGAGTGTTTGTGGATAAAATTTCTTAGCGCGAGAGTTAAATTGATTACGTTTTTGTACTTAAATTACTTATTAATCCTTGCGGCCTAAGGCCTTGCGGTTCCATTTATGGATTTGCACGAGATGCTGGTTCGCTCCCAACGCAGGCAAGTACCAATGTGACTTTATCAAAAGATTAAAAGTACGTTCTTTGTTATTTTAAGGCACTTCTGACAAACTATAACAATAATATTGGAATCTACAATCGCCAACCCGCAGTGACGCTGACTCTAACTATTTTGGTGATCAATGCTTAAAGTTTAGCTGTATGGAACTAGGCCCAGCAAGCTACCTATAATTATTTGTGCAATATTATCACTTTAAATAAGTGAACTAAAACTAAGTGATCACGCGCGTAGAGTAAGTTTCAGTCTTTTAGCATCCAACTTTGAAATTTGACAGCATATTTCAAAGTTGGATGCTAAAAGAATACACAATATATTCCCATATTATTCTTCGTCCAAAAGTCATAGAGAATCCCACGTCTGGTCTATACGAACTACAACGCAGAATGAAAGGAGTACTTAAGGACAAATAAAAAGCTAAAGCGTCAATGGAAACGATAATTCAATTTAAATTTAACTAAACTGGGGCGGCCCCAAGTTAAGTGGATTCAGGGCAGGAGATCGTCGATTACTTTAACAGATTTGAAAACAAACCGTCTTGTATCTGTAGAATTGTAAACAACTCTTCTGATACATGATATAAGTACAATAGCTGTTGATTACGGCTTCGCCCACCTGGATGTCGACTATCGCTGCAAACATATTGTACTCCTTTCAAGCAGTCGGAAATACTCAATTCAAGGTATTAGCTACCTCCATACGAAATTTCATCAAAATTGCTCCAGCCGCTTCATATATTATAACAAGTGACAGTTCATGTAACAGTGAAGATCTATCAAACATACACACTCAATTACTTTCGCATTAATAATACTAATGCGATGCTGACAATTGGCATTGAAACATCAATATTTGTTTTCAGTTTCATTTTGGCAATGAAGTTAAGAAGTTTTTCCAGTTCGACAAACATAAATGTAAACAAAATCAAAACGTCGTAATTTAAAATCAATTACGATTTAGTCGTTAAATATCAAGTTTCCCAATTAAGTAAATACAACTATTTTTATTTTAATACAAACAGGAAATTTAAACCGAAAACAAAGTTGGCAACTTTTATATTTCGCTCCAAATTTAAAGCAAAGTAGATAGTGTTCAAAACCGAGCTGATAATTAAATAAATCAACAAAAGGTCACTTGGGAGTTAAGAGATAAATGAATCATAATTAATTACCCCTCATTGCATACTTGCAGTTATTTCAATCAGACCAGGACGATTTCATAATTCGTTGTTACTGACGTCCATCTGTGAAGTCCTAATTGGTAATAACAAAGAGTTTTTAAGAAAGAAGTTCTTAGTTCTTCGGAATTTTACATGTATACCAGCCGGCCCCGGTTATTTTGCTTTAAGAGTTGTAGGGAATTCATGTTGTAAAAAAAAACTTCCTACAACCTACCTCGGTACCTACATACGAATAAAAATAATATAGGGCCTGAAAAATAGATTTTGACAGGATAGATATATAGATCAACCCAATACACACATTTCGTGAGATTCGGTAAAGCCGTTTCGGAGGAATTTCACTACAATACCGCGACTGAGACACGAGAGTTTTATAAATTACATGAAAGCGAAATAAAACTTAGTGATTAATCAAAGAAAAGAATCTCAGAAACTAAAAATATCTATGAAAATAAAGTAAGGCTTATAAGTTTCAAATATAGTCGTGTATTAGAACAGGGGACCTAATTAGGTATTTAATTAAATTAGGAAATATTATTCAGAGTCTTTGAGGGACGCCACTCGTGATCATTTAACCAACCAGTGTTATACCAAATTATGATTTTCTTTTTTGGTTTCAGAAACATTATCCGATTTGCCATCTTGAGAGGAAAATTAAAAAACTGAATACAAACGAATACGAATACAGACCAGCTTACTACGAGGAAGTGCGTTGTACTTCAAACGAAGATATTGGAGTTACTAATGAGGTAAGGTTTTTTTTGAGATGGGTTGGAAACTTATTTCTTCTTGCACATGGTCTATTAGACCAAGAACAGTAGTAGGCAAGTGGGCAAAAAGGTCGATTCAAATGTAACGGAATTTTGGGATTATAAGAGGTTTACTAGTATTGAAAGTTGGACTGTAAGCAATCAAGTTGTGGCCATCGTTTTCATTAGTAGGTACATAAATAAACACACAACAAGTTGTACTTGTAAGCACTGAAGTTGCGGAATACCTAAACCATCTGGGCTTTAACTAAGGATGCGTAATCCCTATAAAATTATTACTATCTATATAATTAACCGTGATAATATTCATAAAAACATACGTTAATACCTTGCATCTTTGCTTTCCATCACATTTACGCAGCCGATGATGCCAAATTATGCAAATAAATTCATAAGCAAATGACCTTCAAATAAGGACATTTTCCATTATTTTCTGCTTGACTAGTACTCTTAGCCAAGGTAATGGATTTTGGCGTTATTTATATTTGTCTAGCCAATAGCACGTAACTTTAACGGAGTGGCTATTTCAAAGGATTTTGCCAATATCTGGCATAACTGCATAATTAAGTGGGTTTTGTAAGTCATCCTTGCTTCACAAATGTTTCAGATTTGTTCGAGTCTTGGGTTCGCATGCGTACAATGGAACAAAACGATACATCTGACAAGGAGACGATACACCAGGTACAAAATAAACAGATATTTTTATTTTAGATCAAAGTCAAAAGCTCCTTGTAAATCACTGGTACCAACATAATTAGGGAGAGGCTAGGACGATGATGATATTAGACCAAAGTCAATATTTAGTTCGTTTTTTTAATATTTTCTTAGGCAACAACCTTATCAAATTATTTGTTGAGAAACAATTTTATTTAAAAAGATTTTTGTCTGTAATTCAATATTATTTGTTTTTGTCTGTAATTGTGTGTAAATATTTTGCACAATACACCTACACAATTGATTAAAGCAATTACAATGTTTAGAATATAAATACTGACCTAGATCTACAAGTCTAGTCTAGCATTATTTTGTGTATAATTTTACTATGTAGGGACAGCAAAAAAATAGATTTTCAGGCTTTCTGCGACTGTATGCAAGTTTCCATTTGGAATTAATTATAAGTACACTATATCAATATTTAAGCTACTTTGTGTCTCATTATCAACTTATTAATGCGATAGTGTTCATTGACTTTAGTTGCATACAGTACGTACGAACATTGGTACAATCGAAGCTACAATACGACAATGACTAGCCAATTACTAGAAAACGAAACAATTGATGCTGTTCAGTTAGTTGTGAGTCTTGTGAGCTGTGTTGTTAATCGAAAGGTTAGCAAACAAAACAACGAGCGTCTTGATTGACTGTCACGTTCATTGTCAACTAGCCTATTATGGGCAATCGATCGATTCTCCCCATTAATATTATACCTATAAATCAATACGAGTACATATCATGTAGTGTTTGGAGTACATAGTGCATATAACTACACACTAACGTACATATTTGTGTGTATTTCTTTTTGTTTTGATCCGTATCGACCAATTTTCAGACTTATTATGGCTCGAGCCTTCTCTGTAAAGATGGATATAAGGGACCTTAACCTATTACTGAATGCAAATTGGAGTTATTGTTGAATGAATTCTACATTTAAATCTTTTAACATTTGAAATCAATAAATATTGGCGAAACAGGATCTAATCAAAACCTTTTTATACAGTGACTGTTGGGAGACAAGGACCATGGTGATACCAGCCGGCTGCGAGTGTATGTGGCCAGTACACAGACTAGGAGACATGAAACTACGGATATAAACAAATGAAGATCGATAAAATTTAAGACTATTAGTACCTTGCGAAAAAAAACACACTGAGCGAAATTGATTTAAAATTTTACTTAAACATACATATCTAGTCAATTGAACTTATACAAAAAAATGTACTTAATGTATTCTTAGTTAAGTCATAGTCTTGTTTAAATTATTTAAAAAGTTATTAGACATCCTTCACAAACATTTTAGTGTACCGTACTTATTGTGTAAGCCTGTGCGGTTAAACTCACATTGCGTATCCACTTAGATACGTAAACACATCCATGAATATAAATAAATATAACGTTAATGTTACGACAGTCGTATATTTAATACCTGTATATTATACGCTATATTTAAGCTTATTATAATTAATTGAGTAAACAATAAAAAGTAACATAATCAAAGGTATCAGATAATGTTTAAATTGATTCAATCAATCTACCAATAACCTCAGCCTATCGCGGTCCCCATTGGACATAGGCCTCCCTCAATTTGCGTGACAACACTCAATCCTCCTCTCCGGTTTCCTTCAGCATCCAGTCCATGCAAAACCTTTGTATTTGAAAGAAAAACGTAAAAACTTATTGGTATTCAACTGCATGAATCCAGTCCTTTTCACCTGCGGTTATATTAGATACTATGACACTATTCTAATCGATACTAGGGTCTATGTTCAAACTAGAATTATAAAAAAACACACATAATATAAAAAAAACATAAGGCTTCAATCCAATGCATATACAAAATCTCTTAAATCAACAGAGCCGAACTGAATCGAGTGATTGCAAATATTTATCGATTAATCGCCAATCTTGGCGTCTATTCAGTACGCAGCACTTTATTGTTCCATTGCTCAGTTAGAAATCGTAAAATCCAATTGATAAAGAAACCGTGAATCCTTTGTGACATTTATTTTAATCGTGAGGTGTCATGTTTCTTATAATTATTTTATTTTATGCAGATTTCATTGATATGAGTACTCGAATTTCAGTTCTATTTATCAATTTACTCTATATAATCTTGCTTCTAACTGACAATGGTAATGTAAAACGATATTTATTTATCAGGCTGCTACGTCTAATAAAAGTGATAAATATTTCTCCACTCATTGTGAAAAATGAATAAAAAACCCGCATGTCTTGCGAGACTTATGCGTATACCATTACTAAAGATAGAGTAAATAAAGTATGGGTTAATGTACGTGTTGTTTTATTTGGAAGTTCGACGTAAACAGTGTGTTTACCTTCAAAACAATTAACACCTAGCTATTGACACAATCTTCCATTTGCCAGGCTGCAGACAAACCGCTTGAGTCGTAGTGTGGACAAGCAAACATTAACATCAACGTTGACCGAATACTAAGAGAAAACTGAAGTATCATAAACCTTTAATCTTAATCATTTTCAAGTATTTAATCTCCATACTGTATTTTATAGTAACGTTGGTCCGTCCCAATTTAATACTGGTGTAACTTGGCTAAGCGAAGCTGGGGAAAAAATAAAGTTTAAGACAAGATCTGGTTGAGGTGAGAGTCTGAATCGGGAAGGATCTGTAGGGGATTTTTTGTGAAGTTTAGTACGGATACAGCATATACCATACAATCTTGTAGATGTAGACGCCAACCTAGATGAAGTAACTGAGAGGTTATTAAAATCCTTATAATTGTCTTCCAATTCTGTAGTTGCAAAACCAATCTATAACAGTATGATTATCGAATATAATTATATATTAGCCGCAAACTTTTCTTGCTAGACGGTCGGCGTAGATTGCAGTGCTTGAATGCGTGTGCAACCGCAGCCGAGGTGTCAGCAAGTACTGCGAGCTCATTAAAAATGTCTGCGAAGGTTTCGTCGTCATCAAGGTGCTTGGCACTGGGTAGCGTTGTGTTATGGTTGTTCTTGTACCATCTCTTATGCGATCATCTATCTTGGGGCGAGGTCGGCCCGCCAGCGATCAGTCTGCCGCGGCAGGTGTGCGCGAGAGGCTGTCTGCTTCACCACTCGTGACCGTCACACGAAATCGTGTTTTTCTCCGCTCTACATCAACGAAAAAGAAGTAAGTTCGTTTGATCGTTTTTGATATACAATCATTTGTATAAGTGAAGGGTCAATCACAGAGAAATTCACCAATTTGCTGTCATGGTTTGGCAATTTTTTTTGGAAGTTAACAAATGACAATCAAACATTGGGTAGCTCATTATTTCAATGACTTTGTATACTACAAAGTTCACTGGGTTTTGTAAGTCACATTATGATTACGTTACGTACACGAAATTCGCAACAAATTAAAACAATCATTTTCTCAAGTTTTCTTTAACCGTGACACCTCTTTAATGGCAAAGTGTGTGTCATTATGTAAATGAGTTTTCTCAGTTTGCTGTTCAATGAACGAGTTCCGTGCCTCAATTGTATTGTTAGTAAACATAGGTTATAAAACTAGTAATAATAAACTTTATAATTTCATAAAAAAAAACCAATAGTAATAAATATCTTGAACGACATTAAGTTTCAAATACTTCTTCTGATTTCAATCCTTGAATTAAAAATTGAATGGATTTTTTCTATCGTGCGGTACTACTCTATATTGTATGGTAACGGCCCGTACTAACACGGTACCCGATTTACTGGTCCATTTCTGGTAATATTTTTATTATACCGACTGACAGTGAAACCATATAAGCAAACATATCGTCGTCTTATTACTATTTTTTTTCTTCGTGAGGCGAAGAACTTACCTTTGTTTAAAAAACGGGTTTTAGATATTATCATCCAATAATAACATACTCCCCAACGCCATCTAGTCTCAAACCAAATAAAGCTTGCATTATGAGTACTAGACATCTGATAAACATGATAAATGTTTTACTTAACACGTACAGAAATTACACCCAGACATATAATAAATGACCATTGCTCATCACACAAACATTTGTCCTGGATGGGAATCGAACCCACGACCTCCAGTATATCAGTCAGGGCCACTTACCACTAGACCAACTGACAAATGTATTACCTACATGCTTATAATGTAAAGTTTTGGATTGTTTGTATTAAATAATGATTTCTTTGCGTACTTACTTAAAATATTAAAAAGCAGTCAATTACTTTGATATATTTGACCCCCAACACAAGTTTTCATTCGTTTATACCTGCAACTACGTATGTAAGTATGTATGTATACAAATAGGTAGGTACATATAGGTAATGTCAATCAAAACACAATTCGAAACCTTGGATCGGCATTTTGTATTAATATCCACATATTCTGTTAACCTTGTACATTGAAAAAAGTTTTTTTTTGTAAGCATTCTTACATTACTGATGGATTTTATTTTTAAGTTACTAAATTCAAATGAAAGTGATTGAACAACAGGTCAATGAACAGTTTTGAAAGTTGATTTATAAAGTGACTAGCTGTTGCCCGCGACTTCGTCCGCGTGGTTAGAAGATATAAGTTATAATGTATACCTGCCTTCTATCTATCTATCTTGTAGGATTCAGTCAGCGTTTGCAATGTAAGCGCAAAAAATGCGTTTTTTTACGACCTCACATTAGAGCCTCAAAAAATGTAGCCTATGTGTTATTCTAATGTATAAGCTATATTGTGGTAAAGTTTCATTCAAATCCATTCAGTAGTTTTTACGTGAAAGAGTAACAAACATCCATACATCCATACTTACAAACTTTCGCCTTTATAATAGTAGTAGGATAGTCGATTCATTAATTTTGACTTACAAACAAACAAGCATTAAATTCTAACAGCACTAAGTACTAAAATAATTGATTGTTAGTTAACTTAAAGCTTACGTATGATAAGTTTATCGGTTTTATAAGAAATATGAAAAAAAAAACAAAATTTAAAATCACTGGCCCTGGCGGGACTCGAACCTACAACTTTCGATGCTTCGCCTTTCCTCAAGGCCACACAGTCTGATAATGGGTAAACTTTTAAGATTCAGGGGTTTTTACCGAATATGTTTGTTCGAGCACTTAACACAATTTACCTTTTCATAAATTATGTACATGTAAGTGAAAAAGTAGGTAAATTTTAAGAGGACATTTTTTGGTTGCTAAAATAGTTTAGGCAGGGTATCGCTGGTTACGGGATGCGCGAAGCTATGTCAATCATCCCACGTGCCCACACAATGCCATACCTGTTGCAATTTGCATCAAGCGACAGGATTAATCTTTTAAGCAAAAACCATTAGCATTCAAATAGATTGACTCCTATGGAAGCAGATGGTCATATTAAAAACAGGAAATTTTGCTGTCGCCTGAAAAAAAGCGAAACAAGGGGTATTCCAAGAGTTCCTGAAGTATTGGTAACATTTTAGAGATGTATCTGTAAACGGGACTCAGATTAAAACTATTTACTCAAATCTTTGTTTTGGAAAATTCATAACAACATACACCATTAAACTCATTAGACTCGTTTGTCGTGCATTCGTGTAAGAAGTCAAGAATCTGATTATCATTATATCTAATACATTTTAATTACGTTAATTTATCTCACGACATGTACTTATGATAGAACGACGGTAATTAAAAATACTATTATCTGCACGCAGTTACGATATCTTCGAACCTTTTGTAGTTAAGTGTTAAGTTAAGTATGCACAAGTCCTTAAAGATAAAATAAATTATTTCTTGAAAGAAACTCTAAAAAAATAAATGGTGGAAAAAAATTGTTTAAGCGAGAAAGCTATTATCTATACCAATATATAAAACTGAAGAGTTTATTTGTTTGTTTGAACGCGCTAATTTCAGGAACTATTGGATCAAATTGAAAAATATTTTTTGTGTTGAATAGGCCATTCATTGAGGAAGGTTTTAGCCAGTTTTAGGCTATATATCTACCATCACGCTACGACTAGTAGGATCGAAGATACAATGGAAAATGTGGAAAAAAACAGGGAAAATTACTCTTGTTCGAGGGCTTCCGTTCAAAAATTTCTAACTTATATCATCTAACCACGCGGACGAAGTCGCGGGCAACAGTTAGTTATTCATAAACCCGGTGAAAAACTAAAATATCCGTGTCGTGAAATCTTGAAGCAACAGTTGACATCGGTCCTTACACCGGGTATTATTGTGCATGTGTCAAACCACAATAATTGTATTGGTAAAACCAAAAACATTTTTTTTTCTACTGTCATTAATACTGTATGTGATTCGCAAATATGAGCTGAAAAAGTTTCTTTTTTTGTATTTTTTATTCAGGTCTATAATTACCTACACAAGTAAAAATAAGGTATAATAACATCCGTATGTAAATATGATCTCATTCTTACATTAGTTATACATATTGCCACAGCGAATTAAAGTTATTTTTTTAATAAAAAACTGCTTAACAATCCATATAAGTTTCTATGCGATGCCTAACCTTTCTCCTTTACTGCAGTTGCGAATGTAATTTACGTATATGTTTATTTTTCGCACACAAAGATTAAAAACGTAACGAATACGGAAATAGTTCTTACGAAGGCTGCGCTATCTGCCTGTTCTTACCTATCTAAGTTACCAAGGCCCCGATTCTGCTATTTACAATGGCCGATGAATGAATAAAATTTCGCTTAAAATGACAATTTTCGTATTCTATTAAACATTTTTCTACTCTATAATTGGGAATTCAGTGCAGGACGGTATACTCAAGGTCAATACAATTAACTTCCAATTATTGTATTGGCAAAATGCTTAAGAGAATAGGAATAATTTCAAATTTAATCCAATTGCCATTTATTCATCGGCCATTGTAAAATAGCAGAATCGGGGCCCTGGTTGTATCTCAGGAACGGTGATAACTAGGCAGTTGTAATTATTACAGACGATGTATGTTGCCCATTTTAGCAGCAGTTAGAAAGGTCCTAAATTTGATTGGATGATTTAAATGTATCTGGCATAAGTGTGTAAATACATGTATTATTTGTATGCCAAGTGAGGCAAAACATACTGAGACTTTTTTTTTATAAAGAGCTTTTATATATTTTTTTTAATAAATTTATTCTATTCTATTCTACATGTATTTCACCTTTTCCACTATAACAGGAACCGTAATTCCCTTCATACATAAACAATCGCAGCCTAGAAAAAAATATATTATTAGTGACGTGTGTAGAAATAGTCTAGACTTATTATAGTAATAAGTTATGACCTACGATATCGCTAAAAATCGTGTCAAATTTGATAAGGTCATTTACCTATTGTTATTGTCACACAAACAACATCAAACTCAATGTTATTTATTAATAACTGTTGGTTTTACGAAATCAACGATTGCGACAATGTACCTAATATAATTTGACATGTTGTTAAGTATTATTTAATAGCTATGTTTTTAACTTAGGATAAAATGCGTCCTTTAAGATTAATGAGTCAAAGGTCTGCCACCACTTCCTCTTTAAGAAACTAGAACAAGGCAAATACTGACACATACTATACCCTAAATTATTACAGTCTAGATATGCTATGAATCAATCTGGCTTAAGAGCATTATGTTCAGGCATATATTTACGATTGGCTCTTGCATATTGACGACCATAGCGTAAGAAGAACCTTCTTCAACAAGTCAACGGAAACGGAACGGAAGTCTTAAAACTGACCAAAAAGTGACTGTCAGTATGGACGGACTAAAGTAGGTAACATTATAAAAGTTGTGGAATCGCTCTACACGGCATAGAGCGGTATCTTTTTTTGGTGCACGTCTGCAATATTATTATTAAGTAGTATTAAGTAACGTAACATGATATGTATTCAAATTGCGGAAGATGGTTCTAAATCTATCATGGGAAATTCCCGCCGAAAATAAATCAAAATAATCATGTGAGTGTGTTTGTATGTGCTTGTTTGTAACCTCTTCAGTTATAAACGGCTGGACTGATTTCGTTGAATTTTGGTGTGGCGGTATCTAACTAAGCTATAAAGGTTACTTTTAGCCGATTTATGTATTGAAAGCTGGTAACGTTTTTGCACTTCTAACCTATATCACCGCTAGCCAGTCCTAAAATAATTGTAATTGTATTTTATCTTTTTCTCTCTTTTAGTTTATCGACAGCTCGTACACGTTTTGTATGCGATAAAAACACTAGCTTTGAAAGCAATTTACTCGTTGGCAATGAAGAGCTTTTTTGGGCAGAATAAAAAGTATAAACTTGTAAAGATAAAAACACAAATATTTTTATTGCATGTTTATTAATATTAATCCTCATAGCTAAAGGTATATTATCACAAGAGGAACATTTCGTTCTTATTGACTTTTTGTCCAAAATTCAGATCAAAGTCTAGCGTCCGGTGATCCAGTCATACCATTAAGCAATGTCTGCAGTCAATGAACTTTATAAAACTAAGCAAGGTTCAGTGAACTTTCGTCTACGTTACAGTAGAAAGCATTTTTTTACCTTTACTCTGTAGTCGTGTAAGTAAAGCTCATTTAGAATGTTCGAGAATGACATGTAAGTTCGCGAGTACGTTTCACACTTGCATAGTTTTTTTTTTAAGAACGTTCACTTTTTTCGTAAATAAATAAAGGTCGGGCAAACACAAAAATTAAAATAACATTATAATATACTTATTTCATCTTCATCACGATCCCACATATCGGCGAGCAAAAAACCCGAATTAAATCGTTTTAACCTTTGCGGAGATAAGTCCCTTTGAACGAACAGCAAGCCACTTCCTCTGTATTGTATTATTAAAATACTATGTAATGTTGTAAAGGCTTAAATTAAACCTTTTTTTTGTTTTACTCAAAGCAAGAAACTTTAAGATCGAAGTTCACCTTTTTGTATTTTTGTTTTTTTTTTTTATTTATCGGTCTTAACTCAAATTTTAGTTACAAGCGGATATGATTAACGATAAAAAATAATTGTAATTAGTATTATTTAGCGATGATAGCAGATTTTTAAATTTAATCTTCATAAAAAACCTTCCAACATAAAACTCCTCTAAATGGAGAAGTCGAATTTTTACAATTATCTTTTCGATCCGATTTGGTACAGTGCAAGTGTGCAGGCAGTTTGGCCTTAGGACTATTTTTTTTACAACAGCTTCTGCGTACGCTACATATTAAGTTACATATATAACGACTAGGCTATACAAAGTCGTCAAAAACAATTTTGTGTTATCAGCATTATCCTAGAATGCTAATACCAATGTCAAAAGAAACAAAATTAATAATAATTACTATGTTTACAATTGAAGACCACCACCATTTTCCACTTACGAAAGTAACTGTTAATCAAAACACTCTTAACATATTACCATATCTTCTAAATCTTATAACGAAACAAGAGTTTTCCTGTTGAACTTTAATTATCATCTTATCGACTACTAACAATGTTACCGAGTTCATTGGAAAACGGGTTTTTCCGACGTCACAGCCTCACTATATAATCTCGGTCACGATGTCGCATCGGTCAAGATAGCACACTTCTTGTTGTTAATTGCATCTTGTGTACTTTGATCCCAGTTGGAGTTCTGTACTCAAAGGGTATTTATTATTACAACCGATTACTAAGGCTCCGCTCGTCCATCCGTTTATTCCAGCTTGTATATCAAGGAGTGATAGGAAGACATATTAAATAATAAAAATGCATAAAATAAACATTTGAACAGGTTCTAATAAACATTTTTTCTCCACGTTTTTGTAAACTCCATTTTTTCCACGTTTCTATACACTCACTTTCTTGTTTGTTTGTTTGTCGTTCAGGTTGAATTTTTGCAACTCAATTTTGAAGCATTCCCGATATGCTAGCAGGGTGAAATTTTCAGGATGACATCAAAGCCGATGACAATGCAATTTACAAAAAACGGCTGGGCCGATTTTTATAAAATTTTAATAGTCATTTAAAAAGGTGGATTTTATATTTTTTTAATGATGGAGTGACCTCTTCGTATGCTAGTACGACTCGCGCTTGGTCGTTTGTTTTTAATTCTTAATGAACAGTTGTTCATTTAATTCTATAGGCGACTGATTAGATACTACAATGGTGGCTTGATACGAGAAATCAAAATACTGATACGTAAACAGAGACTTGAGACCCCAGTACATGTGAACAAATTATGAAACATACAAGTGGTATTGAAAATAGAAGATAATATTTTGATAACAATGTAAACACACACCGAATTCAAATCAAAACTACTCAGGAAAACTTGAATGAAATAAGTCAACCTGAAATACAGATACAAAGGGATCAAAAGACAGTATACTTCACGTTAATTAAAAAAAGTCTTAAGTTCTAAGGGAACAAAAGTAAAAATAAAACAAAATACCCACGAATTGAGCCTTCTCGTATTCGAGGTCAGTCGAAAATTGCTAAACGACGGAATTAAAAATCTGCAATAATTTTGATTAATCTATGTTTCATTCCATTTCATATTTATATTCGTTCAACTTCAATTAATAACAGATTTACCCGAGCAATACTTTACTTAACAAATTGCTCTACTCACAAAAATAGCCCTACTCTTGTTAAAACCTTCCATTGCCAACCCACAGTAATTTTCCACGCTAGTTTGGCCCACATCTCACCAATTACCGAGATTAAATGAATGTTTCTCTATTAAAGCACTTTTTGTTTGGATATGAAATCATCGTTCGCAATAGAATTTTATGATATAATGCAATTAACGAGTAAAAATGTATCGTTGATTTTAAATGCACAGGGCATTTAAAATCAACGATACATTTTCGTCTTAGAAACACAGCCTCAATAACTATAACCTGTATTTTAGGTATAGATGACGTTAGATAATAGTTGTTTTATAACCCTGGTTGAAATTAATATAGCAAGAAAATCAATAAACTCTGCATCTATTTCTTAGTTACCTCTCAATATTACTAAGGGTAAGGACCATTCAATTTAAATAACCTACATTTAAAAGAATTGATTTCTTGATCCGTTACACTGATTTTAAGAATCGGACCCCGTACTCTTAGCTAAATTAACTTCCACCAAACTTTCCGTTTGTGTTCATTTAAATAATGTTGCAATTGGCCGAATACATTACTTGAACCGGTGTGGCGTAAAAACAAGAAGTAAAATTCCATTGCCCAATACACCAGAAAAAAGAAAAAAAATGTATATACTTGCAATTTAAAAAGTAAATAACATCCTAATGAGCCCCTTTCAAAACCTATCTGAAAGTCTGAAGACTGAACATTCAAAAATACAAATAAATAAAAAAGATTTCATTACAATACATTTCACAAATAATTTCGAGCAGCTCACGGTTTATTAGAAATGTTGTGTATTCTTTCTATGACAAAGATCATCGCAATTATTTATAGATTAGTCTCCATTCAAACTAGTAGGTACACTGGTTACAAAAGTCACTGAACTGGATGCAATAAAAAGTAGATATTGTATAATCTAAATATGAGAAGAACCAAATGAAAAATCCAGCCAAGCGCGATCGGACTCGTGCTACTGAGGGTCCCGTACAAAAAGGCTCAAGAAAATCAAAATGTCATTGTCACGATGATTAAACTCCATTTTTATTTTTATGATTTTGTAGCCTAAATACTTAGACATCATCTGCAAAATATATTCAACTGTCTTTGTATGTCTGACAGAAAGATAGTGGAGCCTAAATAAAATGGAGGTTAAAATAGAAACTTATTATTATAGGTTTCCATTTTTACACTTATTGTATGGAACTCTAGAATATTTTTACGAAACAAAATGCCTCTTAAAGAGAAAAGGCCCTTGAAAGACACCTTAAATTTGCTTTAACAATACTTATTATCACGAATTTTAAACATAAAATTACTACCTATATATTGGTATTATGACAATACTCCACACGTAAGATATGCACAAGAATTATTATTTGCATGTTAAGACTATATTACCAATATGCGTGTTCCACATATCGATTTAATTATACATAAACGTTACGTGTTAAAGTTTATGAAAACACTCATATTTTTATTTCATTAGTTTTACGAGCTTGTGAATTAAATTTTATGGCTTAGTAGTCGATTCGTCGCGATTTGTCGAATAAACTAATTTCAATATTGGATATTTTTTAAGGGCAGATTCGCCCGAGACGAATTTAACAGCGGGCGAATCCAGTACAATAAAATAAAAGAAGATCGTTTTTAGGGTGATCCATGAAATACGCTGAAAAACGTTATCATATTAGATATTAATTACCGTAGCAACCTTAGGTATTCGCTGCTTTGTCAAAGCCAATTTTCATTGTTATATGTCTTTAATTGAATTATTTTTTAACCATACCTATTTAAGACTGTTTTAAATGAATGACCTCAAATACCAGTATTATGGTAGTTCTATGTGTAGTATAATGAAGTATCTAGAGTATATCGTTACGTCGTTAAATGTGCATGTAATTGTACCAAAATAATACATTAAATTAGGTTTTACGACTCAATTTGAGTGGTAAATGATTGCGTTTCAAACAATTAAGTATGAGTGCCTATTTAATTATCATATCAGATCAAGATTACATTAAATTATAACGTTGTGGTCATTTAGTTTTTATTACAAAAATAATTTATAACGATAGTTACACATACATATATAGTCTAAACATAACTCTTGTATCCACGAATCTTTGAAAAATTTGTTTTGTCCCAGTTTTTATTTAACCAGTTTGGGATCATTCAGTTTGATTAGTTTCACAACCATAACGAAATCTATAATGAAATAATGTAATCAATGGTGAGTGAAAGTGAAATCTGTAAAATGTGTCTATAAACGATACCGAAGCTATTGTTATTTTTTATCTTTATTCTGTGCGTTTGTGCACGTCTGAACTCAGCAATGGCTTATCCGATTTTCCGATGCATTGAAGTAAGCTTTACTTAACATTAAGATAGTGTTTGATCCATTCCGATGAGGTCAGAAATTAAAAAAGATACGCGAATTTAGTGAACCATGAGAAAATATCTATCAAAATATATGTAAGTACATAAAATAATACTGCCTTAAGCGACTTATTCAAGCATACGAAACTGCTAACATAGCTAGATAATAACAAGTACACTCATACATATAAACCCAGCCATGTCTATTAAACAACCATTACCTTTGATTTTATATTTCATTCCTCCATACAAAAATTGTATGAGTAGATACAAAAAACTTGCAAAATCTTTTAAAGGTCAATACCATTACCTGTCTTGATCAATAAGTGTACGTATTTAACAAATCTTCAATCAATCAATGATGAAATTAAATTCATTAAGGTACGGGGACCTTCTACTACGATAATTATAAATGTGGAAGCAGGATAGCCCTCTATACAGTAGAGCGGCGTCTCTCTTTCACGTTATGCTGCAATCTTACTTTAGAGATGTTGGTAGGGTATCTAACACATTTTTATCACGCTACGATAAAACATTGCGTGATCAATACTAAGAGACCAATCTGCATCGAATTATAAATAATATTTACCGATTTTTTTATTTAATTAAGCTAATTATTTGTATATATTCGGTTTAGATTCGGTTTGGGAAAACTGTGTAAATGTGAGCCCATTATGTGGATTTCGTAAAAGTCGTAAAGAAACGACTTCACCTCCGGACTAAATATTCCCGACTATCATGGATGCTGAATTTGTCGCTACTCGAATTTCTAAAAGTGATAATAGCGAATTGAAGCTAATTGCCATTTCCAGTGCGACTTTTGTGAGAGGCCGACCAAGATAAATTTAGTTCAAAAGCCAATGATTTGTAACGAAGAATTAGTAACATATTTTATTTTTAACAACAAACACAACCGAATTCAAAATGAACAAAACGACAGCTACGCCACGTTAAATAAAAAAAAACCAGGCCGAAGTTTTGAAGTCGGTTTAGAAGTATTCGTTTCAGATTTTATTTCATAATAAGTTTAGACCTGTTAACCCCAAGAATATGCTGCATATCATATCAAGAACGTCTGATAAAGATTGCGTGTCTCATGCATCTTTAAAATGTTAATATGGTTTCAATACATCCAAGAGATATTTGATTAGCTATATTGTTTAGCCTCTCAATTGCGCGTCCGGTCTACAATTCACGAATTAGAAGTATGCGAAGTGTAGTAGGCGAAAATTGTGTCAATAAATTCTTGCATCTTACAACAATTCCGCTATTTACAAGGGCCGATGACTGCATGGAAATAGATTTAATTTGTTTTTTCCTAAGCATTTTGCCAACAATAATTAAAAGTGATAATTGAGTACGGGGTGGAACTCACCGCAATACATGCCATTGTAAATAGCAGAATTCTTGCCCAGTGTAAAAGCCCAATTGCTAAGGCGGTCACTTCGTATATCTAGGCGGCTTTAACGAAATGACAACTCAGTGGACATTTCGTTAAAAAAAATCAGATATTTTAAAGTTATTCTAAAAGTCGGCTCTTTTTAGGTTCATCTAAAACCACATAACTCCTTGATTATGTAAATCTTTATAATTAAAAAATGTTTTGACAACCATTATTTCAAAAGCTTCTGGGTAATGCGTCTCGGTGTGTTAACTTCGTAGTCAGAATGACTCATTAAAAATGAAAGTCATTGACATATTTGAAGTTGCTTATTATGTCTAGACACTCGCCAACTTGCGTAGGTGTTCGGGCTTACAAAAGTTCTTGATGACTTGACTTGATGCACATTACAAGGGCAAACATTTGTGGGTCAATTTCTAGATTCAACGAAAAACTATTTAATGAGAACGTTGATTACTTTACTAATGCCTATTCAGTAGATAATTGACACTTTTGGGGATCAGGTTTTCTATATTTTATGCGCCGTCACAAGCTTAAGCGTCTTCAAAATCCAACATCAAAGAGACGTGTAGGGGGCCATTCTCCTAGCAGTACCTACTTCACTTAATGTAAGTCTATCTACACCTTAATTATTTCAACATCTATTGTTTTGACGAAATAATGCCGTATCCGTCTGAAAAGAACCTTTTCCACAAAATATATTTTGATTGACTCTTCCAACTTACAATAACACTTTTCATCTCTTATTATTTTTTCTACAATGACGTCGTCATGCACCATTATCTACCAAAATTAATCCAGAAAGGGTAAATAATGTTCATGTTTATTAGTTATCTGCAATTAAAGTCATGGCCGTATCGTAATACTAGCTAATACAAAGATACCTATTATCATTAAGCTATATCCAATCCAATACAATTATGATTATGCAAGTTGCTGAATCGATTTTTATAAACTTGTACAAATAATGTACAAGTAGAATAGCATGAATTTCATAAACATTTCTAAATTTTGTTGAATGACTTGCATCTTTGGCAGTAGTGTGTGAAGTGAATTCGTTGTTAGACTTATTATCGCATTACGTTAAAAGAGCGCTGAGATTTCCCTCATTGTGCAGTCATCAAAATCGCCTTAAAACTTATTACGTAACACCCAAGGCTGGGCGGATGTCAGAGTACTTTTATCTATAATACACGTTTCTTCACGTCGGTGATCAACGAGACTCTACAATCACTGTTCACGGTTAGAAAGTGTATTGGCTGATATTTTCGACACCTACAAAAAGTTGTTATGTAAGCGAAGTCTATTGTACTCGATTAATTAGGAAAAAATGTGGTTTTAATAGTAGACGGCTGGTTTGAAAATACTTTTTTTGTTGAATATTTTGAATCGCTTTTGCATTGATTTTATGGTTCATAGGACTTACTGGCCTGTTCCTTTTTTATTATTATTGTAATTAATGGGCTCCCTTATAAAAGAGTTCATTCTTTGTGCCACGGCCAGTTTTATAAACCACCAAGTCACTTGCACAAAGATGCACTTGCACTCAGACCAAGCGTTCATGGATCACACAAAAGCCTGTCCACCATGGGGACCGAACCCGAGATACGGCACGCACACTGGGTTTGGCTTTATGACCACTTGACTATCCATGCAGTCGATTCAAATTTGCGTAAGTTAAGCTTCTTAATTGTCATGTTGTATGTAAATGTGAATGACAATAGATACCACATAACGTGACATTGTGACGCAAAAATGTTGCTTTACTACTGAATCATGGATGTCGCAATGTGTTGGTACATTCGGTGCTTTGAAGTACTCGCGGTTTGAAGTACTTCGAGCCTTATCACCTCGTCACGATCAAAGCGAATGACCGGTTGCCGAAACAAATGCTTATTACCAAAATAACTGGACAAAAGGTCGTTTTTAACATCATAACATTTTTGACTTTGAATGACTGCAAATATCGTTAACGCTACGAATAAGAAGAACCTCCTGAAATGGCATTGTTTGTTTTAAATTATTCCGTTTAAATACTTAAAAAGGTTTTCCACGTAGAGATAAGATCTGTCATTTTAACCTCCAGATTGTGTATTTTGACTCAAGTTTACCTACCCTTTAAGGTGCTAAAGGAAACTGTAGTTTTGTTATTTTAGCACATTTGTCTTCGTTTGAGTTACTTTGGCTGATGGAACTGGGATTTTTTTGTACAATTTGAGCTAGGATTTCTGTTGCTACCTAAAATATTATTCACATGTACTATTACCATAAAACCACGCAAAACCTTTCAAGATCAATTTTTATAAGAGACCGCTTTTAAACCTCAATAAAAATACACTCCCGCACTTAGGAATTTAAGCTTTTTTAATATTTTGGGTAGATCTCTTATTTAGTAGCAGCTTTTGCATCATCCTTGTTAGTAATTACGCTGATTAATTAGCTTGTAAATATTCACCCATTAATAAAAGGTTGGGACGCGTATTTAATCGATAGAGTTTTCTATGAAACAAGGATTTTCAAAAGATTTATTCTCCGTTATATCACTCTAACCAGAGTGGTCGTGGTCATGGTAATCGATAGCTTAAACCACAAGTTTCATAAAGTACCGTACTAGGTAGTTAAAATGTACGACATTAACGATATAGTCGCAGTGCAGCCAGTATCTGCTACGTGATTCCTCGACAGATCCTTCTGATGCAATAACAACTTCAAGTTCCTTCGAAATTATTATTGCGTCAGTTGTGATAGGGATGGAATTCAGTAGCATTTCGGAGGTAAGTGATATTGTCCTTCGGTTGTCTTTGACCTAATAGTGACTTATCATTTCACTCATAGTCACGTCACCGTTTCTAGGCTCTTGGAAATTCTATCTTAAAAGTTTAAATAAAATCCCATAGTGAACTATACACACATACACTGCGGTTAAATACATCGTGACTATTGTCAGGAGAGCAAAGAAATAGGAAGCTACAATGGATCAGATTAATATAATAGACGCGACATTTCTTAATTGTCCTCGTTTCCAACATCAGATAACTTACTTATAATAATGTGTTAGCCGTGTATTTACAGCAATAAAATAAATTTTATTATGTTTTGTCCTTAAGTATTTATTATCTTGTCTTTAATTAGCTAGATAAACGTAGGAAACTATGATGGTCTTAGTTACTTGTTAAATTGTTCATAAACACAAAACAGAAAATATGTGTACTAGGGTTCTGCCTATTTTATACGAAATGTCTACCAACTGACAGGGACATAAGTGGCTGATATTGGGTGTCAATAGTGGGCCTTTGTGTTCAGGGCCCCAATTCTGCTATTTACAATTGCCGATGAATTAATCGTAATTTGATTAAAATTACACTTTTCTTATTCTCCTAAGCATTTTGCTAACACTTTAATTGAAATTTAGTACGGAGTGGAACACTCAATGTTTATGATGAGTTTGGCTATTGTAAATAGCAGAATTGGGGCCCAGAATGCAAGTATGTTTGTTGATAGTTCTTAATGAGTAATTTCTTAATTTTTAATGTGGAATATCGTTTTTTATCATTATTATTACTAGGTAACGCTTGATTGACGGTGCACAGTGTGACGAATTACCATGTCTTGCTCTAAAAACAAAGTATCACAATCCCGTAATTTTTGGCTTTCTCGGCCGTTTTATGATAAGCCTACACCCAAGAAGTAATGCTGTCTACATTTACCTTTATCAGTAGGTATGTTGTTGCGCAGTTGACAAAAAGCAGTTTCATCCCCTCATAACACTACTGCATAATGATAAAATATATTTTTGGTCAAGTAGTACTTTAGTACTTTTCGCAATAAACTCTGTGGTAAAAATATCTGTGAGGAATAATTAAATAAAAAATAATACGTTTACGGATAGGTTGATCGCTACATCATATTTATTTATCATGTGTTCAGGGTACACCTTCATTCATATCAATATTTTATTAGAATACAGTACAAGCAATTACTGCAAGATCCTTGCACTGAGCGAATCGATTTCCTTCCTACCTTAGGCACTTAGTTACGTTTGGTTTCATAATTGTCACCTACAACAATAATTAGCCCATCATATTTGTCTTTTGATGAGTGCTTATACGGTACAACTCTTTTGTAGAATGCTTTTTTAATTTTATTGAAAGACATTGCGCAAGTGCAGTTATTATTAGTTATATACAGCGTCACGCTCTTATACAATTGGTTTTATTTTTACTATTTTGAGAACGTTCGGCAGTGAAAGGGACTTGAATGGATGGAGAAAGATTGCATGAAGCGGAGATGCGAGCACAAATACGTGTTATGTGGCATACTAGTAGGAATAAATAAACAGTATTAATCAAGCTTTATTTCAGTCAAATTAAAAACAATGCGTTTTTATCCCGGAATAGTCCTGGGGTAAAAGGGATTTATAATAAATAATGTTATTTCCCTTGGTCACAGCATCACGCGTGAACGGCTCGCCATCAATAGAAGGTTCTTATGAAAGAAAATAAGAACATTTAAGAATACTTAACAGTCCGTAGTCCGTATCCGTATAGTGGTTAATTCGAAATTAAACAATCTTCGTGAGCCTTTTTGTCTATTATATAAACTTAAAAAAAACCTAAAAAAATGTTAAACAAAAAAAAGATTACAAATCAAATATGCCAATGAAATAAATTAGTCGCTTGTTAATTTTATGTGTTGGCTAAATAAAACACCAGGATTGTTTACCGTTTTAAGCATCAACTTAAACAAATGGTGTATAGAATTACTTGTGTACTCATTACTTTAGCGTACACGTAGAATACCAAGGTTGTTGAATTTACCAGTTGCGCTATGATTCCGTTTGGCATCTAAAAATAAATATGGAGGCCTAGGTCAATGTCTCAACATAACATAAAACGCAAGTTCGTAATTTAAAAGAATTTTCTACATACTTGTACCAACTCGTTTATGAATATAAATAGCTGTAACCGCGACTACATACGAGTGGAATAAAAAAAAAAAATCCAAATAGTCCGAGAGTAGCAGTTATTATTCTTTAAGTACAGTAAGTTATTCTTCATTGCATCAGCTACCTGCAAATAAAAGTCCCGGTTAATCAGTTCAGCCATTTCAGAGATTAGCCAGAACAAGCAGATAGACGGGAAAATAATTAAATAAATGTTATTTTTGAGTGTGTACTATTACAAACAGAAACTAATTTACGATACGAGGATAATGTACCTTCGCAATACCTTAATTTATTTAACGCAGCGTTTTCAGGACAATCGTATCATCATAAAAAATGCAAAGATATAATTAAGTTGTTACATGACAATTAACTCTTGCTTTGATTATTATGAATTATCCACATTGCATGGCAAAGTCTTGGCGATGAAAGTATAATAATAGAGTTGGAAGAAAAACAATGTAGGAACATACTGCCAGCCAAGTAGGTTTATGATAAAAAGGTTTTATTAAAATTAGAATTTCTAAATAAGCATACAAAACGCATCCGAGCATTCCTTGCACAAATTATTTTTCTAGTTAATTTAAAATTCTAATTCAGATTGCCAAATAAGATATGTATGAATATTTGGTAAGTTATATTCAGATTCAGGCGCAGCACAAGTATTTCATACTGCATAATGTACAAAAATGCGGCTTACCACTTAACCTTCACGCGTAGTGACATTAGGCAATACGACCGTTACTTAATCTTGAATGTCTGCTATTCGTACTACCATAAGGTTAAATTTCGCTTATACAGATATGTTACGAAACAGCTGTAGATTAATATAGTGTAATTTTTCTAGGTCGACGATACGTGTCAATCAATATCTGCTGTGAATAATTTAGAACTTAAGAATGAGACGAAATCAAAGCGATCAAATCTGAACAGAAACCTAGAGTCCGTGCCATGCCATGAAAAGCTATCTTAATATTAGTAAATAGAAAACTTTTGTTGAAAAAAACACAATTATTGCAATTTATAACAATACAACGGTTTGGCATTTGTAGCTCTTATTTCATAATAATAAAATTCAAACCTATCTACTTTATTAAGTGAATTCATGTTTCATGCTAGAATTCAGAGTAGGTATTCTCAGTGTGCGCTGTCAAATATTTGTCTAGCATACCTTAAAAGTTGACATAAACGTTTTAAACTACAAAATCGCAATTAGATACCGTAAAAGTTCGTAGGTTTAAACTTGTTGATCTGACTCATAAAACTACTCTCAAGTGATTTGACCCTTACTTCATTGACCTTAACGAATTAGGCCACCTGGACTTAAACCCTTTTAGTAAGTTATAGAAAAAGTTAGTAGGTACTTAGTTATAAAAAAGTTTTCAGAAAAAATGTTAACCAAGTAAAATAAGTGAAACATTGTCATCATTCAAATGCACCTAACTTACTGTTTTAACTGTTTTGTCAACTGCTAAGTAATTAATGTCATACAGTTGATCACATAATCATTATTATTTTTGATCTCTTTCAGAAATGGCGTCTACCTCAATTCGCGAGTTCTACAGTGGTAGAAATATCTTAGTAACGGGCGGTACTGGGTTCATGGGAAAAGTATTGATAGAGAAACTGCTGTATTCTGTACCTGACATTGGCAACATCTACATTATCACAAGACCCAAGAGAGGAAAGTCTGTTGCACAGAGATTAGAAGACCTGCAACTTTTGAAGGTAACTAAGACTTTATTAAGAAAAAGTATTTAATTATAGCTCAGTTTAGCGATTTTCCATTGAATGTCGGGAAAGCCATGTATTGCCTGGCAACAACGAAGGAAAAATTTTGCTCTTTTTAAATAATGAACTGGATGGGTTCTATTCCGTCAATTTTATTTTTGAAGTGACTAACAAAATGTTAACTAATGTATAATCTCTCTTTCTTGTATTTACGTCAGTAGTTTTTAAAAACTTCAATCAAATTTATTGTTCAGGAGTTAGTTGAAATATAACGAAACCATGTTTTTTTAGATAAATCTTTTATCACAACAAAATTCGTTCTGGTTGTGTTGATAATACCTATAATCAATTATTATTTTTACATTATTATTATATTTGCAGCTATTCGAACGCCTACGAGAGGAAAATCCTAAACAATTGAAGAAAATCAAGGCGTTGCAAGGAGATGTCCTTTTTGATAATTTGGGATTATCCGAAGACGACATAAAAAAGTTATCTAAAGAAGTGTCGGTGGTATTTCATTTTGCTGCTACATTGAGATTGGAGGCACCATTAAAAGACAATGTCAATATGAACACCTGTGGCACTCAGAGAGCTTTGGACATCGCGAAGAAATTTGAGCAGCTGGCTATCTTCGTACACCTTTCTACAGCTTTTTGTTACCCTGATTACGAGGTGTTGGGTGAAAAAGTAAGTTTATACATGAAAATTAAGTAAGTAGGTACAGCACAAAAACCGCTTAAATTCTGAAATTCCTTAATATTCTAGGTCTTTGCACCACCAGCTAAGCCTGAAAACGTGATGAAACTGGTTGAGTTCCTAACCAATGAGCAGTTGGCTCTACTGACGCCGTCCTTACTGGGTCCACATCCCAACTGTTACACGTTTTCTAAAAGGCTCGCCGAAACTATAGTAGCACAGTCATACGACGAGTTACCCGTGGTCATCGCTCGGCCTAGCATTGGTACGTTTCATTCAGTAAATAAATGAATTATTATTACTGTTGAACCTCATCTGGTATCAATGAACTTGCTGCCGAATTCAAGGACGATGCTTTGCAAAAAGTCACCTTGTCTTTCAAGCTTGCTTAGTTTTTGTCAAATGGAATGTAAGGACAAATCATTTTGGACTGTTAATATTCACGAAAAAATCACAAGTCGACGGTTTTTTGTGTTCTAGTGTGCCCTGCTCTTAAGGAACCAACTCCAGGTTGGGTGGACAATTTGAACGGACCCGTAGGAGTCATGCTGGGTGCCGGCAAAGGTGTGATCAGGAGTATGTTGTGTGACGGCTCCCTGGTAGCACAAGTCGTACCGGTAGATATAGCTATCAATGCAATTATAGCAATAGGAATGCTGGAAGGAACTCGCAAGGAAAAGTGAGTGTATAACCTTACTATAATGATGATTTACCTTTCATAGTTCAGACTCCAGATTCAGATGGTAGTAGTCATTTGCGTGAACCTAGAACCTATCTGACTAGACAAGTTTACTCTCACGCTGCCATTGTAGTTTTAGAAGAATCTAAATGACAGTTAAATAGGATGTACAACCTAATCACCATATAATTAAATCGAAAACCAAATTCATTCACAAATATTTTTAATTATTATCTGAATAATTTAAAGCCCTTTTTGTGAGGTCCAGTGTTTTCGGAAAAAATATTACTTTATTGTACTCAAAGAATGAAAACTCTCGCTATTTAATTCTAGACCTGAATCCATACCAGTTTATAACGTGAACAACGCGCATCAGAAGCCGACGACGTGGGGTGACGTGTTGACCATCGCTAAGGAATACGGAAGACTGTACCCCTTGTCGTGGCCCCTGTGGTATCCTAATGGTGATATCACCACAAACCCAATCTTACACGAGTTTAGAAGAATTTTTTACCACTTAGTGCCAGCCTATCTTATTGATTTTCTCCTGTTTTTACTTGGACAGAAGAGAATGTGAGTATTTTTTTATGAAACACTCTTTTTTAGTTTGTGAAAATTATAAATACCTACTAATATACTAGACTGACTTTAAATATTTGCACTTTTAATTTCGAAAAGGCTAAGTTATTCATTAGATTATAGTGAAAACATTAAATCATTCTTGCTAGAGAATTCGTATATTAAATACTCAATCAATAAATAGATGACAAATATTAAAGAAAGTTTGACAACAGACCCAATAACTAGGCCAATACCATATTTAATTATCAATCTCTCAAACTTACAGAATGATACGAATCCAAGACAGAATTAGTCAAGGTTTGGAAGTCCTGCAATACTTCACCATGCGGCAATGGAACTTCCCATGCCCTAACTACGACAGTGTTCAAGGGAAACTTAGCAAAGAAGAACAGATTATATTCAATACAGACATCACGGAAGCCGATCGCAGTGAATATATGAGAATGTGTGTAGAAGGAGGTCGCGTGTTTTGTCTTAAAGAAGATCCTAGTAAGACGACAATTAACAGGACGTATCACAACTTGTAAGTACATTAATTAGACCAGGGCCCCAGTTCTGCTATTTGCAATGGCCGATGAATTAATGAAATTTGGCTTAAAATGTAAATTTTCACAATATTGGATATTCACTACGGGACGGTACACTCACGGTCAATACAACTTCCAAATATTGTATTGGCAAAATCCTTAAGAGAATAGGAATAATTTCAAATTTAATCCAATTGCCATTCATTCATTGGCCATTGTATATAAATATCGGAATCGGGGCCCAGCAATTACTTAACATTGATAATGGTTAAATGTTTGTTTTTATTCAATACATGGATTGTTTACAAAACTGAATATATAATAATTATCAGGCACAATCTTATACTAAAATGCATTTAAGATGAATGGTATCAGCATGCTACTCTTTGCCTACTACCCATCACCAAAGGGCCTTAAGAATAAGAACATATTAAATCTAATTTTCCTATTTTTTCCAGCCTCTACGCATTGGACTGGTTCGTCAAAATAATGTTCTGGCTGTTCGTGATATCGTTCCTAGCTGCTTGGTTTGAACCAATCAGGACTGTACTCTCGTATGGGGAACCGGTTGTGAAGCATCTACCATTTTTAGGGCGTGCAGTTTTCAAGAATGAAGAGGAACTGAACTAAATCGAATTCGCCTAGTTTCAACTATAGGTATTCAGTGCAGCTGTACTTAATTTGGTTTTGGTTTCCTAATTGATCACACTTTTAGTTTATAAGCATAAGTACAACAAGCCGTGGAAGAGATGCCGCTACGCAGTGAAGAGCTCCGTCGCGATTCCCATTTCCCAACAGCACTAAGGAGGTCATATACCTCCAGAAGTCCATGAATGTACTGAGACTAAGCTAAGCAGAATTTGCTCGAGTAGGTACCTACACACTGCCTAGAGGTTATCATGCTTAAGGTTTAAACTGCTAATGTGCTACTTGGCTTAAAAAAATGTGATGTTAAGAAAAAAAAACAGCGCAATCAATTATAAGTGATATTAAATCGTGATATAAGTACGTTTTTAGTACATGGAAGTGAGGAATTCATTTAGTTTTAATAAGCTTTGTACTTATTAAGATTTTTTTATACGCAGTTCAAAGTATAAGACCATGTGATACAACCATGTCAAAGTGATTAAGGTTAACTCAAGGACAGTATATTCGCTTAATGAGATTAAATGCACATCTGACTCATATTCGCATACAGAGACGTTTTGTTAATAACATCGGAAAAATATAAGAATTAAGAATACCAAGATGAGGGAATAAGGTTTTAACTGTAAGAAAAATGGTGCTGATTAAATACTCACAATTATGTTTAAGGTAGATTATAAATGTTAGAGTAATGGCATAAGGCAACAACTCGGGTAACGCTTTGATAGTTTTAATAATGTGATAAATGTAGTTTTTTATGGAGCAAGGTTTTTAGGAGATAGAATTAAAACAAATAAAATATATTTTACAGTATATTTTAGAATACGTTTGATTCTTAATTTTCCAGAAAATAAATTATATGTGTACAATAAAACATAATTCATGATTTAACCCCAGAGGTTAGAATGATTAGAAATACATGTTTTTATAGCTGGTTCAAAAATAAATACACAAAATAAACTATTAATAAAAGAAAAATTTTGTTCATAAATTATTTTCTTATGGCTATGATAACCATCGGTTACTTGCTACATGTTAAAATCTCGAAAAAGTCTCTTTCATTCGCAAAAGCAAATATTATAATCTTATATTGAACGTGATTTTTCATATAACTAATAAATAAACTTACAGCAAAGTAACAACAATTTCTTTTTACATCCAACGAGCATCACGCAAATAAATCTGTACGCAAGCAAACATGATTTTTGTTTCTTTTTTATATTTTTTTACTTGGTGGCATTGACAATGTCCACGAATTCTGGCTTGAGACTGGCGCCGCCGACGAGGAAGCCGTCGATGTCAGGGCAGGCCGCCAGCTCTTTGGCGTTAGCTGCGGTCACAGAACCGCCGTACTGGATGCGGACTGACGCGGCTACATCCGCCGACACATTTTTAGCGAGCCAGCTGCGCAGGGAGGCGTGGACATCTTGAGCCTAAAATAAACAAACACTTTGTTAAAACATCGCAAACCACTAAAGCTACAAAATGCAATTCCAAGTCCAGTTACTATAAAAATAACTCTATATCTATCACATTATTCAAGTAATGTAAACATTGGACTGATAAGGTGTGATTGATATTACAGCTGTGGACAAACTACTCATACCTAGTTATATTTGTTATCATATATAACACAAACCCAATTAATTCTGTTAATATTGTAAAATCACTTTGTTCAGTCAATTACAAAATACTATAACAGAACGGTATTAGTTTTAAGTCTTGTTCTTACCTGTTGAGGTGTGGCAGTCTTGCCAGTGCCAATGGCCCACACGGGTTCATAGGCCAGGACGACATTGCCCCAATTGCTGCCAATGGCTGGCACCAAAGCTTGAGTCTGCCTGAACACAACTTCCTCAGTCTTGCCAGCTTCCCTCTCCTCAAGAGTCTCTCCAATGCAAGCAATGACTTTCAGACCGTTCTCAAGGGCATGAGCTACCTGAGAAAATAAACCATTGATAAGTAAAATATTACACAAGTTTGATTTAAAATATGTATTGATAAATACCTATAAGTGCTTGTACTTACTTTCTCTGCAACAAGGTCATCTTTCTCACCAAAGATAGTTCTCCTTTCTGAATGTCCAAGGATAACCCAGTTAGATCCAATGTCTTTGATCATTGCTGGAGAGATTTCACCTAAAAACGACAAAAATAACATAAACATGCGAGTTTTAAGTAAAAGTAAGGCTATTGGTCATTTAATGGAGAATTTTTTTCCTATAAAATTCGTAAAAACAGCTTTTCGTTTTTTTTCTCTAGCCCACATTGTCCCACTGCTGGGCAAAGGCCTCCCCCAAATCCCTCCACGACTCTCTATTCTGGGCCGCATGGAACCAGCCTGCGCAGTAAGCATTAAGGTTGTCTAGCCACCGCTTCCTAGGTCGCCCGCTAAAAACAGCTTATAATAAAAAGATAGTAGGGTCTTCTGGCTACTTCTGTAACAGTTTCCAACTCAACGTAAGGCTATGTGGACCACATGAAGTCATGTAAAATAAGTATGATGATGTTAAAGTCTGGAAGAAAAATTAGAATAAGGGTAGTGAATTCCTTACCAGTAAAAGCTCCCTTTGCAACTTTCCAGCAGTTTTGTGCGGCAACTTCAATAGAGCTGGGTACAATGCTTTGTACATATGCCAGGTAAATCGCTGGCACACCAACTACAACCTGTTCATAAAGATAAACATTGAAATAACTCTTCACCTTTGCATACTGGCAAACAATAATATTGTTATTTTGTATATCTTTTTAAAACTATTAGGATTAGGAAAATATTTTTTAAACATGTATCAGAATTTAATGCATACTCTTTCAGTCAAACAAGGAAGGAGGTTTACTGCCTTCTAATTTAATAAGCGAATTTTACCTCAACATTTGGGTCTAGGGGACCTTTCTTCAGTGTCTCGATAATGTCCGTCACTTGTTTCTTGTCACCATTCATCTTCCAGTTACCTCCAACAACGAATTTGCGACCCATGTTGACTGATTAATACGTATCTAGAAAATAAAAAATGGGATTATTACCATTAATGTGTAAGTATTTGACAAACTATGACAATATTTACATTATACTAGCTGGCAGTATACTGATAAATACTATTATTAAATAACATTGGTAATGCAACTCTTGTGACATTGACTCCTATATGACCTATTTGACCGCATCAACCTGACTCAATAAAATATTACAATTAGTAAGGTAGAATTCAATTTAAAAGAGATAGCAAGAAACTTTTTTCGATAGAACCGGCTTTTAGGTTCTTTTCACATGAGTTCGGTATTTTACCTCTTAAGTGGTATTCTGATAATTAAGATACCGACCGGATATAATACGTATTTTCAGGAATAATTTTTTTTTTTTGAAATAAAAGAACTGGATTATATATTGCTCATGTCAGATAAATACAAATAAACTGGAAATATTATTGATAAGACCACAACTTGTAGATATTAGCATTATTAAGATGAATATTAACTTTACTGTTGATGTACTTACTTCAATTTCTAATATTTAACACTTGTCGTAACGCTAGCGGGAAACTGGAATGCCGTAATCGTATATAACCGGGCGAAATATGTTTCCAACAATTTAAGCAAATAATCAATCTAGCAAGTGGCCCCGCATTGGGTAGAAACTTTATAATTCACTAATCAAAACACGGAAGCAACGAATGGATCGTTTTGAACCAATAAGGAGTGACTATACGCCACAACATTTAGTTCTTGTGCAACGAAAACTAAGAAGCTGCTGTGACCTCTGTGACATTGAGGTTTATTCTTAATCTTCAATATTTAATATCTAGGTGTTTAAGCGACTGCTCACTGATAATGGAAATACTTAATTGCTTGTGTCCACTTTTTGCTACCGTATTGTTAAATGATTCAAAGTTTTTATTTTAATAAAGCCAAATAAAAATTAAATTTCAGTAATTCAAAGTAACATTGCCATACCTAATTCTTAAAACTTCATTTTGTCGTCGAAATATGACCTTAAATTGCTATAGTTGAATGATCCGTTTTAGTAAACTGTCATAGAAACACATTACAAAAGACATTTTTCAGTAAATTAATTTATTAGATTTTTCTTTTAAAAATCGATACATTTCGTTGATAGAAATTTAATAAATATTTGATACGGTTAACACTTGGCATATTGTTCCATAGTTGTCAGTCAGATAGTTATATAGTGTAATGTCATCAATCCTTATCTCCGGCATATAGAGCCACTTTGACTCTTTGGGGTAGGAATCATTTCTGGCTGAGTGAACTATAAATGTTTTTAATCTACAAAGTGGAGTTCATAAAATTACTTTTATTTAAAAACAATTTAAAGTATTTATATTAGGTGTTAAAATGAGGGTCATGGACCGAGAAACATTTTGGAGGGTAAATATTATTATTTTATTACTTTGTCTAACTTCTCTCTGAAAGTCACTTACTTCTCTTAAATAACTGATTTAACATATATTCAAGTGTTTCAGTTAGCTTATTTATAACTGCTACAGCTAGGAAATCGAGTTTTGAACTTTGACTAAGCTTAAAGCTGTAGGTGTAATGAAAACAGGTTTTGTGTAGGAGGTACCTACATAGAAAGCCGAACAATATGCAAAAGTCGATGCTAGCTAATTATCAGTCAAATTTTGCTCTGTAGAATAGCATAATCTATATAGATAATGTCTATTTGAGCTTTCATTTAAATTGCGTCGTCATTTCTAGAAATGTCGCTTTCTCTCTCTTTTCATTGCAATTATATTTACGGTCAGAAAAGTAACATATACCAATATAAAAAAAAGTCAAATACATCAATTTTAAATGATTTTTCATGTTTTTATTCAAATAACTCATCTAATTCAGATGAAAAACAATGCACCTCAGAGAATTGTGCAACTATAAATTATTGCAAGTTGTTGTGCTCATAGTAGCCTTAGTCAGAAAAATAAAGGACATTCTGACAACAGAAAACTCTCATTTAGAATCACACCTAGGTGATGAGAAGATTCACCGGAACGTGTATGTAAAGCTGTAGTCCATGCACCGAGCCTTGATTCCTTAGATGTTACTTACTTATTGAAGGCCTCCTGTTAAGCCCTTATGTCCAAAAGGTTTATGGGTGGCTACTTCAAACTTCCCAGCTCCCTCAAGACCCACAGGACTTCCTGAAGTATGAACTTGGTTCACCAAAGGCTCCTTCCCTATTTTACCGATAGCAATCATATAATAAATTACCATAGTACAATTTGTAATATTTATGGAATAATCCTGATATATGAAAATAGATGAATATTTTATTATTCATTTTGTTTATTTTATTAAACTCGCATTTTAGGATTGAGATAAAAAGAGTAGATTAAATTGATGCTCCCGTGTTCCCAAATATTTTTGTTATACAAATTGTTGATAAAGTCATGTTGTTATGGTTATACCTGGCCAGTAGCTTGCTGAAGACTTAAAATTATTTCCTGCATGTATAGAAACAATATGTTATGATAAAATAAAGGTAGGAAGTGACATCAACAAACAATCATCCTAAGAGTACTTAATAGAATTGACAGAATTACAGGGTTACTGAGTTACACATAACACAATTGAGGCTGAAGCCACAATGTTTAATTAACAAATATGCATGTAAATTCTGTATGGTTTAGGCCATTGATATTAAAACAAATTATTTTGCTCTTTAGTTCTACTGCTTTTTTGTGAAGATAGCATACATATTTAATTTAAACCTTTCGTTAATTGGTGGATATAAAAACAAAATCAAGTCTTGACACTTTGGAAAACACATACATACATATAGATGTCTTTCAATACTAAGCAATCATGCAATCTTTTGTTGACATTTCATTGTGATTGTTTGCACTATAATTTACTAAGTATTTTATATTACTTAGAAAGATAAAGCAGGAAATTTAATTATGGCATAATAAGTGTGAATTATTTTGATTATAATTAAATAAGAAATTATGTAACATTTTGGTCACAAAAAGAGCTTTTATTATGCGGCCTAAGAACATAACAATGTAATTTTTTCAGGTACTGTTAATCTTTGCTGTCATATTCGCACAAACCGTAGTTGCTGCGAAGAAACAGCGAACAGCAGTTTTATCAGATATAAGCGATGTTAAGGATATGAAAAAGCTCTTAAGAACTAAGACTAATGTTTTGATATTATATTTGAATGAACTGAAGGGTTCGCAAGCTGTACTAGATGTTTTCAAGTCTACTGCGGATGCTATGAAGGGTCAGGCTACACTGGCCATTATAGACTGCAGTAGTGGGTAAGTAGTTCTAGATTGTTCTTTCCTTAATTTTCCAGAAATCCTTTTGACAAACCAATTGTGTTCTGTACAATTGAAATCTAATGGTGATCTTTAATTTAAAATACAATGTTATTAAACATAAATATGGGCAATTGGCAAACATTTTGTAGATAGTATCAGTGCTTTTATCTATACTTGGCCATTTTTAAGATAATGTATATTCTGTATAATAAGACGTTACACTTAAAAAAATACGTGAATTATGCGGTCAGAAAGATTTTCAGGAAACATCCTAGGTTTTTTTTATTTGTCATATAAACAAAAAATAATACATTGAGTTGAAATCTCATGTGACGTCACTTATCAGTACACTCTTTACTGTCGAGTTACATTACTAGCCATAACGTACTTCTATAAGTTTCACCATATTTTATGCGTTTTATCATGGCATTTTTATTGATTAAATTGAATAAGCAATATGGAAGCCAATATATTGTTTTGTATGTGACTTATTAGATTATTTTACACATGCAGTACCTGGTCTACAACATGTTTATTTTATTATGTAAAACATTAATATATTTTTATGCAGTGAAGGCAAGAAGTTGTGTAAGAAACTCAAGATATCTACAGAGAAACCTTACTATTTGAAACACTACAAAGATGGTGAATATCATAAGGACTACGACAGAAACGAGTCCATTAATTCAATGTCTAATTTCCTGAGAGATCCCACTGGAGATCTGCCGTGGGATGAGGACTCAACTGCCACTGACATATTCCATCTCCAGGATAGCGAGGTGTGTAATTTTTCAATTGTCTAATGTTTCTAGACGGGCAAGCGATATAGTGTTCACATTGAAACTATCTTTATACAAACCTCTTTGATATTAGTTTTAATTCTGAAGGATTGAATGAATTTCAATGAAATTTACTGAGACACATTAAAATAATGATAAAATACGAATTAGGCATAGGAAATTTTACTAGAGATAGATACTTTAGATATTTATATAATGTAATAAACACTCTCGTTATACACCTAACTAAATGAAAAATAAGCTCCACATAATGTCCTAAATTCTTCATATAACAAAAACATATCAAATTGAGATTTTCCACTTATTAATGGTGCAGAAAATTAATGGATGTGCCTATTAAAGTTTATTAAACACAGCAATTTCATTTATTCAGCTGTAAAATTAATGAGTGCATTAAATGTGTGACGACCTCCGTGGTCGAGTGGCGTACGCACCGGTTTCAAGGTGTCGCTAGCTCTGAGGTCCCGGGTTCGATCCCCGGTCGGGTCAATGTAAAAATTCTTATTTCTACATTGTCTCGGGTCTGGGTGTTTGTGGTACCTTCGTTGTATCTGAATTCCATAACACAAGTGCTTTAGCAACTTACTTTGGGTTCAGAACAATGTATGTGATGTTGTCCGCATTTATTTATTTATTTATTTTATTTATGTGTATAGCAGCGTTTGGTAAGTGCTGAAGCGTGGCGAATGTAAAATATTATGACTGGCTAGTTATGTCTCACAGTTTAATTTGCATAGAGCTTGTAAAGTAATAGGGGAATTTTACAAACATTCATGGCATGCTGACATCCAGATTCAAAACAACGTTTCGTGGATCAAATGCTTTTCCTAAGTCACTCTGCTACCTCTGTAGGCTAATAATGTATTTCAATATCAGCTGCTAGACAATACCTTCAACCACATGAGAGTAGCTGTTGAGAATGGATGGATAATTATTGTTGAATTATCTAAAATTACCTGACAAATCTCTTTGTTCATTATATTGATAGAATTGTAAGTCTGATATAAAAATTAAATCAATGCTGAATAGTTCTTCTTGGAACATAATCATATCAATTTAATTATGCCCTATTGTGGTCCGTTCCGAAGTGAGATAATAATAATTTGTGGTGATTAAATTCTTATCTTTTTCATGTTTTTATACTCTTTTAAAGCTGATTGGTTGTGACACACCATAATAGTATTCGGCTTAGACAAATACTCAAGTCCAACAAAAAAAAAATAGAACGGCCCCAATTCTGCTATTTTACAATGGCCGATGAATGAATGGCAATTGGATTAAGTTTGAAATTATTCCTAAGCATTTTGCCAATACCAACATTGGAAGTTAATTGTATTGAGCTTGAGTGTACCGTCCCGCACTGAATTTTCAATTATTGTGTAGAAAAATGCTTAAGAGAATACGAAAAGTGTTATTTTAAGCCAATTTTTATTCATTCCTCGGCCATTGTAAATAGCAGAATTGGGGCCATGGCACTAATAGGATCATAGACCTAACATTTATGGTACATCTTAATTATATGAGTGGCACAGACTACAGTTAAAGTAATACAAACATTTAATACAATATGTTAATTATGTTATGAATACACTGTAGTATTAACATGACTATCTTGTATGATAATGATGAGAAAATTATTGTTCTCCTTCCAATCGCATTCATTTATAAATGTTGTTGTTTTGTTATCTTCCATCGTATTTTCAACAAACATGGCGTGACGATAATGCAAGTTTTATAAATAATTTTAAAACAGATGCACCGGGACCTGTTTAAACTTTATGATTATATAAAATTCTCGACTCGTTAAAATTTCAAACCCTTTAAATACATTTAAACAGTACATGTATTATGAATTTTAAGGACTGATTTTATTAGTAGGTATTCAAAAATTGCAATGTTTCGAACCGCGGCCATCGTGATTGCGAAGATACGCACAACACTTCCAATGCACAGCAAGCCTTTATAACGGCTTCTATTAAGTGTATTGTAATCAGTACTGTAAATATGAAACGTGACGGCTTGGTCTAATAAAATTCATGTTATATTTCACGCTTCTTGCAGTTGTTCTAAAATATACTAAAGCGAATGAAAATTTCAACATGCTTATATTACTAGCTAATTACAAGGTGTCATTATTTTTATGTATTTTATATATTGATTATATTTTCAGTCATACTATTTAGCAGGCGCAGTGTTTATCTATATGTGCCTGAAACAATATATAATATACTTACTTTTCTTTTAGGCTCTTACAAAGTTCTTGAAGAAAGGAGCTGGCGCTTATAAAAAGTCAATGATTATGTTCTATGCCCCCTGGTGTGGATATTGTAAGACATTGAAGCCTGAGTATGTAAAGGCTGCAGCTGAATTGAAGGTAAGATTTAAGAATTAAAGGCTAAGAGCTAGTGAGTGGTTAAAGCTCAAACCCTCCCTGTCTGGGTAGAAGCCTGGCAGCTGTGGGATTATTATAATATAATAAGGATTATTTATTTAATATATACTAAGGATTATTGTATTATTATAAGATACTAAATACTCTGGTACCCGGAAGCTTTACATAATACGGCCTTATGTACTTACTTTATTTATTTTTCAGGGCGAATCTCTCCTCGCAGCGATTGATGTTTCAAAACCAGGAAACTCCAAAATAAGACAAACATACAACATAACAGGATTTCCCACTTTGTTGTTCTATGAGTAAGTTATTTTAGTATTGATTTCTGACATATTGGGATATTACCAAGTTCTCACTACATTTTCCGAATGTGCTATACTTTGAGACCTGACACAATTTATTTACATAAATAAAATGGAGAATATTATATACATAAATAATATTTAGGCTGCTGCAGATAAAAGCATTTGCTTTAAAGAAAATGAATCATTTCTAGACACACAATACTTGCTGAATGACTTACCAAAAATTTTTAGCTTTAAAATTAAGCTTTTTAATATTTCTATATTTATTGTAGAAAGGGACAATACAAATTCCCGTACAATGGTGAGAACAAGAAACAGGCGATTGTAGATTTTATGAGGGATCCCTCGAGTGCTATGCAGCAGAAGAAAAAGGAGGTTGTTGATGAAGGATGGTCTGATGACACAGATGTTGTGCATTTAACAGGTTAGTTGGTACTTCTACTGCTTGCTGTCAAGGAAAGCTGGTGTATAGAACAAATTCACAACCATACATCATATTGTGTTGGAGAATGATTTGAGATCGTCAGTTAAATTGACGCATCAGCGCTGACCTGGCGTCTTGTGGCCTAAAATACTTATGTAATTGCGCGACCAAATATTGTAATGGAAAATTAAAAATAGATGCTATTTACTAACTGAAACTTTCAAAAATACTTGTTTAAATTAAAAATAAAAACTTCACAATCAAACTCATTTTCTTGTTAAAAGAAGTAAACAATATTGTTGGAGATATTTCCAAAATACTCAAAAAGGATTTATGCAGTGAGGGTAAATGTAGGTTACTGGTTTTCTAGCACAAAGGAATGAAAACATGAAATAACATCTTTAATTTGACACCTTCTGTCACAAGTGACAATAATGACATTTGATGAATTATTTTGGAAGGTTTTTATTTTGGAAAAATATTAAGACACAAAGTAATATTGTAATAAAACGATATGAAGAATTTCATAAAATATTTTGGATCAAAACGGTTTAAAGGTTTTGCTTATTGATAAATAATCGACATACAGATACGTTTATTTTATTTATATCTATTTGAGTTTAAATGTATTAATTTAGCTCTTGAAACTGTAAACAATCTTAAACTTTTCCACAATGTTTGTTTAATACAAAGACATGGGCTATCATGACAAAATATGGATGATGTTGGATCAAGTGCTGGAACGCTAGTGCATTTTTTCCTTACCATCTATAATTTTAAGTGCTCCAAATGTTGTTTTGGAGAGTCAAGAGAAAAATGTGGTTTTACATTTCCAATTTATTGGATCCCGTCATTCAATGATGAATTTGCGCTAATAACTGACGAACTTACGACTAGAATTTAAGGTACTAAATTTCAAATTCCCTTAACCATTTCTTTTCTTATATTTTCAGCAAGCAATTTTGACGACACATTATCAAAATTTGAACACGCTCTAGTAGTTTTTTACGCGCCGTGGTGCGGCCATTGCAAGCGTATTAAACCGGAGTTCGAAAAGGCAGCTGCTAAGATAAAGGCAGAAAAAGTAAGTGCTATTTATAATATTTAAATGATTGCTCGATTGTACTGACTTCTGACAATGTTCCACTGTTCAGAAATCCCATATAAGGAATGTTTGAGCTTGCATATTCTATCCATATAAGTAAGAAACATACAAGTACTCGTATCTTTTCAAAAGCTTCCATTAATATAATCTTTCTCGTCCCATTATTTGTATGTATAAAATCAATGGTGGATGGTTTTCTGGTAGCTAAACTACAACCGTTTCTTGAAAACAGATAAAACTTTGTATTCAGTACAAGAGCATTGTCAATGCAGTGCTTTAGTACTTTCGATTTAGCCTAATTCGGCTAGACCAACTGGTAACAAAACCACAACCTTTTTTGCTACTTTATTAGATATCTACACTTATCTAATACTTGTTTATTTCATTTTAGATCAACGGCATATTGGCAGCGGTCGATGCGACTAAACAACCTGATTTGGCCTCCCGTTTTGGAGTGAAGGGCTATCCTACCCTTAAATACTTCAATAAAGGCGAATTTAAGTTTGATGCTGGCCATGCCAGGCAAGAAGATCAGATTGTTGATTTCATTAAGGTATGTAGTTTATTTTTATATTAACATAAAATTAAGCTTTTAGTTTACAGATATATAATGCTCTTCTTTCAAATCTTTGTTTGGTTGCAAATTGTGCTCTATGTTATCGCATAAAATTATTATAATCTATTATTGTACATTTTTTATACCTCCGCCTCTGGTACAAATAATGTTTTCTGTTGTACATGTTTACAAATCACTTCTTTTCTCTAAATTTGTTTATGCTTTACATAATATTCAAGCATTTTCACTTAACTTTTATGCGATTTCTTGCATACACGTAACAATAATATTTTACTCTTAACAAAAAACTCTTCAATTCTAAAACATCAATTAAGTTTTTCTGTGCCTTATGGCTGACTATCCGTCCGGGGACTATCAGCCCGAACTGACTTTTACCTGGAACTTTAGTGATATGTTTTTCTCCCAGGACCCGCAGGAGCCCCCGCCGCCGCCGGCTCCGGAGAAGCCGTGGGCTGAGGACGACTCGCCCGTGCGCCACCTCGACTCCGCGTCGTTCAGAAACACTCTACGCAAAATCAAACACGCCATCATTATGTTCTATGCACCTTGTGAGTATACCCTCTGTCGCTTGCTGGAACTTATTTTTGTCTTTATCGGGGCATTAAAATTTAAAGCGAGATTACTGGTGACGAGGCAATTAGTGTTTACATCCGAAATTTCTATCAAATGCTTTTTTTTTATCGACTTCCGTATTCATGTATTTAATCTTTGTGTCGCGGGGGGTTCGCAAACATTCAAGTCAGATACACAAAGACACCCAGACTCAGGACAAGCATTCATTGATCACACAAATGCTTGAGCGACACGTCGCGCTAAGTAGGATTATTATGGTGACCTCAACCACTCGGCTATCCGTGCAGACAAACTGTATATTAAGCATTTAAAGAAAACAGACACATATCCTACATTATTCTTCAATGTAGTCTACCCTATTAAAATAATGAATTTTTTCACAGGGTGCGGTCATTGCAAAAGCACTAAGCCTGAGTTTATAAGGGCAGCTGAGAAGTTTGCCGATGAGCTCATGGTCGCATTCGGTGCTGTCGACTGTACCGCTGAGAGAGACCTGTGCGCCACCTACGACGTCAAGGGATACCCCACTATCAAGTACTTTAGCTACTTCGATAAGACTGTCAAAGAATATACCGGTGGCAGAAAGGTACTATTTCCGAATATTAATATTATTATTCCGAACATTTTGTAGTCAGTAAGAGTATTTGCTGTTAAACATGTGTAGAATTAGTAAAATAGGTTTCTGCTCAATTTATTTTCCTATTAAATATTTTGGTAGTGAAATAAGCAACTGTAGTTTCTTCATTTTATGTGATAACTAAAAAAATATAGTAAGTATGTCATGATGTTTTATTTTTACAGGAAGCAGATTTTGTTGCGTTTATACACAGCCAAATAGGCACTAGTCCGACTTCTCAAAAGGTTAAAACAGCTCAAGCTTCTGGCTTCGGGCAAGACGTGACAGTTATCAGTGACGCCAACTTCGAAGAGATTATAGCTTCGTCTAAACCTAGCTTCATAATGTTCTTCGCCTCATGTAAGTTACACACTGTTTTTATAACTGATTTGACCTGTTTCATAACATTTTTCAGAATCAGTCACTTTTTGAGATAATGGTTAGCTCAGAAACCAGTATTTCTAACAATTCATTATTTTGCTGCAATTAATATACTTAAACAAGGTCTAAATCATAAAAGTAGAGACCTTAGAAGCTCATTTAAAAACGCCTGTCATCCATTGTTATGATATTAATCTGTCAAGCACAATAAAGCACAGGTGTAATAAAGAATAATTTATCATGTAATGACCGTGTAATTTTCTCAACATTACAAAGGCTTCGCGCAAGATTGTTTTTTTGTTAAATCTGAGGGTCTTGACCGTGGTCGAGGTTAGTTTAAAGTTAAACACCAGACTACAATATATAAATAATAACGCTTTTTGATTTTTTTTTGGTGAGCACTGTTTAGTGAATACTTCTAAAAGATTTGATAAAAAGTTATGTTCAGTATGACTATGATAAGGCATATTACTAATTAATTTTAAAACAACAGGGTGTGGGCATTGCACGCAAGCGAAGCCTGCGTTCAGTGAACTTGCTGCATCGCTGAAAAGCAGCGACATCAACGTGTACGCCGTGGACGCAGCCGAGAACCCCAAGGTCGCCGACATCGCCGGCATCCAGTCGCTCCCGACCTACAAAATATTTGCCAATGGCAAAATGCTGGCCGAGTACACTGGCGACCGGTCTACCGCGGACATGCTGAGTTTCTGCAAGAAATACGCTAAGGTGAAAGACGAGTTGTGATCCAAGTGGTTCCTTAGCGCCCAGTTTAATATATACACGGGACGCCTTGTACTGAGAGCTAAGCTCTTCGGAAAGTTCTTTCTCATCATTGTTCGTCTGTGAATGTTCTACTTCACGTGTATTCGGTATTATATAATAAGCTTCACTTGTTCGACAGTGTGTAGCGACTCAAATTGAACTATAAGACTTTCGGACTATTGACAATACACGTAATTTGTTAGTTTCTATCTTCTAAGATCTATTATATATATACTTATATATAATATCTATATATATATTTTTGCAATATTATTTTGGGCAGTTTGTTGTGCTCTAGATGAATTAGCTGCTAATAAAATATATGTATGTAGTTATCAAAATTACTAAAAGACTAATGAATACATATTATTCTATGAATTATTAAAATTTTACAAAATGAATATTCATTATTATTAATACATAGTTACGTTATTGATGTACGTGTTGTTTCTGTATTTTAGTCAATGGCATATAACAATGAAATTATATACGAATCTTTCTATACAATTATAAACTACTTAGACATATTAGTCAATATTACTTGTGTGTAGAAAATACTTTACTATACGTATAACGCATAATAATCTACGTAAATGTCGCAGTTGTAGTCAACAGTTTAACAGATAATTAATCGGTACTTAAGTGTAATAGTAAATAGTTATGATATATAAGTAGTATTTACTCAGTCAATGTATTTATTAAGTGCTAGCTGCACGTGTATTCCAATCATCGGTGAGTGATTGCCAAATGGTTAAAAAAAATGTATTTAGATCGTTGGTTCCAAAAGACTAATTGTTGAAGACTAAAGATTGTTACGAATGGCCTTGGCAATCAGAGTAGTATTTATTGTTAAATGTCTCATTATGGAGAAAAATATCAAAAAAATAAGCAATGGAATAAACAAGATTATAATCTATATTTATGTAGTTTGTCGTTATATTATAAACTATTATGAAAAATATCTTTAATGTAGTATTTGTCATCGATGTTTGTCTTGTAGTAAGTAACATAAAAAGGTTTTAATTGTTGCTCTGTAACGCTTTTTCCATAGCTCTTAGGTCAAGGACCGACGAGCGCGCTTACTATTTTCAGTGTCTTATAGATATCTACAAACTATTTATTATTTATTAATATGTATAAGTATACGCATTGTATTGCTCTTCGTCGTCAACGTGTAGAGAAATAAAATAAAAATATTATGTAATGAATTTCTTGTTAAGTATGTCATCACAATTTAGTTATTATTATTATTCTCCATTATGTATAGCGACAAAGCTGGTGGACTGTTTTTCGGTTTTAGAACCATAACTTAACTGTCTGTCGCCTGAAGAATTAGCATTTAATAACATGGGCACACATTCCCTGTACTTACAAATATTATTTTGTTTTATTTTACAGTCTTAAGTTAACATTTGGCATATTTCCACGTCGATTTATGAACCATGTGATAGGTGAGCGCCATTTTGAATATGTATTGTAGCTATTGTTTTGTATCTGATATTAAGTTTATCACAGTATTTATATTGTTGGTTAGAAAATCAAATCAAGTATACGTATTAATGTATTTATATTTTTAGTCTTCCAGTTTTTATTCCAATGAAGGTAGTTGTTTTACTTTTAAATATATGTCTATAGTACTAAGTTAAGTTGCTATGATTATTTCTGTGGTTCTGAAGTTTCTAATGTGAATTTTTGAACAGTCAGTATTAAGACTTGTCTAGCTCACAATTTATTTTAAGACCAGTAATGCATTTATTAAATACGTTATAATTCACGAGACTAATTCACAAAGAGAAACAGACATGCAACTTAACCTAGTCCTTCAATAGCTTATTGTTAAGAATAAATATTTATCTCAAAAAATGTAATCAATTTTGCAGACCTGACAGTCTTAAAATAAAGCAAGATTTTAATCATTGAAGCAAGGCTCAAACGAAGGCATTGCTGCTCTTTTATCTATTATTGTGTTTAATCATATTTTATACGAAACTTCAGGGTTAAGATGGACGTTCTTTCATAGTTATTACGAGCTTAAAATATTTTTTTAAATAACTCTACTATCCTTCGCAACTATTTTGTCGCGTAAATAGTTATTGTAACGCTTAGGATGTTCGCTAATTAAAACCATAATAATTTTGATGGGTGTTTTATTTGCATGCCTTACCCAATTGTTTGATTCTCATGGGCACTCGGTGCTTGGATTGCTTGAAGTCATACTGATGATACCTATCTATAGATACTCTGTGACATATAAAACTATGGGTGACCCATGACTATGACCCATGACCCAGTTTTATATAAATTTTGACGCCCCATTAGACCCCCTTACAACCCTTTTTCCAGTAAAAATGTAGGTTATGTCCAGGCTCTAGACTATCTCTGTACAACATTTCATTACAATCGGTTCAGTAGTTTTGGCGTAAATGCGAGACAGACAGATATACTATGGTTTAATTGGCGACCGTGATGACCATGACTAGTAGATATGTCAATTGGCCATTTTCTGACGACATTTTCTGTCTGACTAACCTGGAGACAAATGTTGAAACTGTTTCAGGGTCTGCATTCTTTTTGAAACTTGAGTCATGTGTTGAAATACGAGTAAACCCAAAAATGAATGCAAAATATTGCCTGGGCTGGCTTTTTGAAGAAAGTACCAGGTTGATCTCAGCAAGCAATGTATTTTGCTGCTCAAAGTAATAGTAGAAAAAAGAGAATTTTGCTTAACTGATAACATGTGCGTGAAAAATTAAGTTTAGCGTCAACGCAGTATCGCAAAATGCGATCATACTTTCGTTCGTAATGAATCAAACAACGTCTTATTCAGCTGACTTTTTTATTGCCTTCTAAAGTTCTCTTGCTACATAGATGTAGCATAAGACAAACATCTTTAAGGTCTTTGGTGCAACATTCCGTTTCGTTGCATGAGTTAAAAAACTCGTGGTCGATATTAACCGCATAGGGGTCACCCGACCACGCCGAGTCTAAAGGCTGGTAGTACTGGTTGTAGCAAAAGTATGATGTCGTGTAACCCAATAAAGCTCCCGCTAAAACGTCTTGCCAGTGGTGATGATTGTCGCAACAGCGGCTCAAAGCTACTATTCCAGCTATCATCAGCGGAGCCAAACAAACAACTATGCCCGAACTCTGGCCTCGATTTCGTGACAAAGTTCCCAACTTCCCACAAAGCCAAAAACTCAAAAATCCTAGTGAGCAAAATGAAAAGCTGCTGTGTCCACTGGGGAAAGATTTCCTGCCATCCATCACGTCGTACACGTTGCCAGTGCAGCGCAGTCCAGGCGTCATCTTCCCGTTCGGAAAGCAGCGGTAGAAAAAATCTGGCCGAGGTCGTCCCACTATCAGTTTAACAGATTCTGTGATTACTGCGTTTATTGTAAGCGCTAGTGTCCACCCCAGCAGGGCTTGTGTAATGTCTACGTAGTTTCTCGTTAATATACAGGGGGTACAAATAAACAAGAGGGGCACGAAAACTATAAAGAAGACCGTGGCCCATGCTGGCACGTAGGAGTCGTGTCGGGGTCGCCTGTACTCGTTCAGCAGTTCAGCCTCGCTGATATATCGCATGTGTGGCTGTGCCTTCAACTGACATACACACACCACTGCCAGAAGAACCACTCGCAACAATATTTCGAAAAGTAAATTATTTATTACGTGCTGGACTCCCGGCCACATAACTTTATTAAAACTCGGAATAGATTATCCATTTGTTTACACTTGATTTTGATATCATGCAACAAAAATATTATTGCAATGATAGTAGTTAAAGTGACAGATGTCGAAACAATAATAAAAATGTCCGTGCCTGGCCCATTATTTCATAGATAATGGTACACACATACAATGCGGTGCGCTTAGAAAGTTTTAAAAACTTTTCGCATCTTAACTTTATAAACTATTGAAAACAAAATTATCTAGTACCTATTACTGGTCTAACTGCATTTTTTTTGAGTACGAAAACTTAAAGAAATGACCTAAAGTCCTCCCAAAAGCAGGATATGTCTATAAGATTGGTGAAGTCTTGAAATTCATTCGGGGGCACATTTACTCTAATACGTTACATTTGTCTTAAGTAAGTCAAATGACATAAGTTCGGCAGTAAATTGTGCAAATGCTCGACGGAACCTGTTTAAGCCTGTAAACTGGAGGTTCCATATTTCCTCCTCCCACAAGTGCAGTGGCCGCAGCTTTCTACTTTGTCTCCGAGGTGTCGACCAGTTCTGTATCTCATTCCATCCATATAGAGTAGGTACCTATGCTAGGTAACATGATACATATGTGTATTACATATTATACTATAAACAAATTACCTTTTTTATATAAATGTTTGACCCGTTTGAACTTAGGTATTATGTTACTTGGAGTGGCAATCAGGGTGGTTGATCTTTGAAAGACAATAAGTCGCCTGTCAAATATAGAGTAGGTTATTGGGTTATGGGTAGAGGTAAAGTACTTTATTTCGAATATAGGTCAAATTTAAGCTACTTATGACGAGCTTTTTAAGGCAACAAGGGTCACACGTGCTTCTCAAGTAAGTTATGAAATACAAGCTGCGGAACTTCCTCTCTAAAAATAAAAGTGAACGTAAGTTGCACTCACGTAATCGCAGACATAATTATTTTTGTTATGAACACAAACTTGAAATCAAGTCAGATGACTCGCGGAGATGTACCGTGTTCTTATGTCCGTTACAACAAGTGACAGTAAGAGTGAAAATCGTTTGGTCACGTTTGAGCATCTTCGGGTCGTGTACCGCTATTGTGAGGGTTTTTTTGCGAGATCTCCGGCAGTTCAATGACAATGAACCGCAGTATCAAGTTACGTATTCGGCTACTGGTAAACATTGACCGTATACTGTATATCTATTTATTAGACACGGAACTATGCATAATGAATGTTTAAACTTGTAAACATGTTACGACATCAAAATCTTTGTGGTTTTGTTTTCTTTCTATAATGGCTCAATTTAATTAATACTTCTTGCACTTACCTTTGTGGTACTCGTAGTACCCGGATGTGGTGTTCATCGCCATGTACCTATTCTTGCACATTTCCCGTGAAAGGTTAGAAGTCACTTTGATGAACTCTATAAAAAGCCTCGGTAATGAGGTCTAGACATGCAAAAAGCGGTAATGTCTCCATTCGTTCGATGACGTGGATGATGATAATATCTCTAAAGTTGATACTAAAAATAAAAGCTTCAACTATACTTACTCAAAACAAACTTAGCGTGTTTTTTTGTCTAAAACCTAAGTTTGAAATTAAAACGCGGCTAAAATCCATTGTACCTGCCAAGTCAAATAAACCTATGAAATACATCAGTCGTTTATTTATTTAATAGGTGTGTTTATATATAAACGCACACCATGATTCTTTTCCTTCTTTATGTATAAACAAATGGACTATAATTCATTTTATGTGTTTACTGCGTACCTCCCTACTCTAAAATTATTTGATTACAATCTACAAATATACCATGTGTTACTTACTGTTAATCTTCTAATACATAAAATTCCCGTGTCACGATGTTAGTTACCGTACCTACTCCTCCGAAACGGCTTAACCGATTTTTACCAAATTTTATATGCGTATTCAGTAGGCCTGAGAATCAACTAGCATCTATTTTTCATACCCCTAAGTGTTAAGGGTTGCTCACACTAAAAAAATATATTTTATTTTTTGGACGAAATGTGGCATTAAATAATACATACAACTAGAAATAATTTATTAGACAAAACAACGATTGCTAGGTCAGCTAGTAAATATATATAATTTAATGTTCTTTGTAGTGAGATATTAAACAATCTTTTCCGCGTCATCGCATAAGCTATCCACATTACATATCGTTCATACCCGATAAATATTAGTTACAGCTATAACAGCGCTGACCGGCACCAAATAGTAAAAATGAAAGGTCAAAGTTATGTAAGTATGATTGTGTCATCGTGCAACTTTGAACTATGTAAAAGCAGTTCGTCTTTAATGCAGTCATTCTTGGTATTGTATGCGACTGGATAACAATGAGAACAGTAGAACATTATGTGATTTGATGAATTGGTTAATGAACGAAAAAATTATCCATCTGATGAGAGATTTAGAGTATATTTTTATAATAATATTTTATTTCGAAATAAATATATAAGTAGATATATAATATTTACCCTCAATACAATACAGAAAGTAACTATCCCTTTTGTGCTAGTCATGGTTTCTAAACGGGAAAATAATAGAAACATAACTGACAGGTTCCATCTTAAAGACCTATCATATTTTGGTACATCAAAATGAACTGCACTATAGGTATAACTAAAACAATTGTCTTAGCTTAACATTAAAAAAAAAAGACTTTCATATCATTCAGACTTGAATATTTCAGTACTAGCTGTTTGATAGATATTCGTCTCGAATCAATTCACGACACTAGCATCACGGTGACCTGATGACCCTGTTCTATTGAATTTAAAAGAACAACAGAACAATTTCTTCCTTATTTTCTGTGAACGATACTCGATTATGACGTACAAGTGTGGGTTTTACCATTTTGTAAGCACACCTATGATTAAAGTTATGTAACCAAGTAGTTGGTTCCGTAGGTTTATGCGACGTTCTTTTTCAAGTATTGATGAGTATCTGTTTTGTATTGAAATACTTATGAATGTTTGTGTAAGTATATTTGTATAGATTGTTAGTAATAATTCAAAGTTTTCACTTGGAATCAAGCGATGATGGGTCGCGTTGCGGTTAAACTAGAGAAAGTATAACTATAAAGACGTTAATAGTTATGAACATCGAAGTACTTCCTAGAATATACGATTGAATAAAAGGGAACAGATAAAACTTAACTATTTCAAATAAATTCCGAGGAAAAATCTTGCATATAAATGCTAGATAATAACTAGGATTTAGCCAAAGAAACTATACAATATTATAACACCTAGTTTTGTCTGCATTGGTTTTGGAACAGAGATAATGAGCATCGTCAAAGGACTGATAATGCAGGTTGCGCTTTGGAGTAAGTATCTAAGTAGGAGTAGTTACATGAAAGTTTATGAGAATCTTTTCCCTACAAAAGTTATTGCAAGCACCTAATACCTAGGAGTGACTGTAGTGTGTTTATATTATTATACAATAAAGTTCATTGGAAATAAGTAGATATAAGCAAGTATACGTTTATAATTATGTAAGCAGTGTCGGCAAAATGTAGGCGGTAGTAAAGATATGAGAATATTTTTTCTTATTGGCAGTTTTAAAAGTAGGCATAAAATGTAAAAAATTAAGATTATTAAGAAGCAAAAACCAAATAATTTGAAATAACCCACGAACTTATTTTTTGTCCTATTTTTGCAAATTGTTTTATTAAATCCATGTACAGTAAAGCTAGGGCCAAAAAGTTATCAATACAAAGCTTACAAAGATAAGGTACCATCTCCTAAATTATGTATTAAGTCATATAACAACGTCATCTACGCACAATGAATATTATCACCAACCTCAAAGTTGTGACGTTGTGAAGTTTGAATGAAGAAATGAATGACAGTTGTTTAATTTTGTAACCTCTTTCTATAGTCCAAATGTGTATTGTTCCATGATTATATGACTGTACAGACAACAAGAAAAGTTGTTGCACAAAATCAGTAATTTAATTTTAATAAACAGAGTTCGCGGCAGAACTATTTCTACGCTACGTTGAAGTAATTAAAAAGCATAATTAAATTAAATTAAATTTAAGTATAATAACTTATTTATTTCATGTAATAATTTAATGAAAGTCATCATAGAACGTAAGTGTATTGTGATTTCATAATGGTTTCCTCTGTATCTATATTTCCATGCCTGGCAGGGTTCATATTATAACTTACTAATTTTAACCATAACACCTGTATAAAGCATATAGGCAATAAACAATTTGAGTATTGAGTACGGGAATTAAAGAACCAGCCCGCCAGTTCTGACGCGAACTCCGTTGATTAGTATTGAATTTCTGATGACTGACCACTTTTGCTGTCGACTGTACAACAAAAATATTGTCAAGTCATTTTTAACATTTCCTGCTAGCGTGGTATAAAGGTTTACTAGACCGATATTTGAATAACAAGATGGTTATATCGAAAAACAGGTCTATGTCTAGGTAATAAATTTCTAAGAGACTTATTAGTAATTATACTCTATTTAATGAAGATACGTTGTACTTTTTAATTAGTAATTTTTTACTGGTACATCATCTTCACAAGAGTATTTGCAGGCGTAAGGTAACCAAAGCGCAAAAACAGTATCTATAAATGTGTGAAATTCGAATGATTACATATAGGTATTGTTCTCTTACCTCATCTTACCTACTAGCTTCTTGGGTAAACCACAGAGTAGCACTTGCCAATTTAGCTAACTGTTATTATAAATTTATTCAAATCGGTGATTTCGATCGCTCGTCATGTAACCTCTTTTTTCCTTGTTTCGAAATAAAGCTTCTTTTATTAAAATTATAATCACCGGTTAATTGTACCGGTCCCTTTATTGGGATATGTAGTTTTGTAGTTGCGAAATGTTCTCTTGAAATCTGTCCACTCGGTATTATATTTCTGGCTTCGTGCATAAGATGCATCATTTTACATACGTTAAAAAAAATCGCGCAATATGTGTCAATTTTTTTGGGGTTTTTCGTATTCGTATGTCATATAGATAGCTGATAGCGTTGATCGTCGAATCGATCGATCGTCTTGTGACTATCAAAACGAAATGTCAGCTGTAGAAATATTGCTTGGCTACAAGAGCTTCTCACTTCGTACAGTGATTCGATTGCACATGTCTCTTTAAAGGGATACGCAAACTCCTTTTGGACAACTTATATCAGTCATACAGTTTTCCGTCCCAAAAGTGGGCCCCGATTCTGCTATCTTACAATGGCTGATGAATTAATGAAAATTGGCTTAAAATTACACTTTTCGTATTCTCTTAAGTATTTTTCCTACACTCAAGGTTCCAATTATTGTGTTGTCAAAATGCTTAAGAGAATAGGAATAATTTCAAATTTAATCCAATTACCATTCATTCATTGGCCATTGTAAATAGCAGAATTGGGGCCCTGTTCCTTAACAGCCGTTGTAAAAATCATTAGAAAGACGCCGATATGCATTCAGCGTTTGATTGATTCGTCTTTTAATTTAATGTTGCGTAGTTATTATATAACATGCAACAAGCACTCCATGGAAATGTCGAGTGATATGTAAACTCAACGGTCTTGATGTTTGGCTGTTACATAACACCCTGTATATCTATACAGATACATTTTATTGTATACCAGTCCTCACCAGTCATATTTAGTAGGTAATGAATGTATATGTTGCATAAAACGCCTTCAAGGAAGTAGGTATTCCAGCTGAACTAGCGACTGTTGTCTCAATGTGTGTGAAAAAATATTAAAGAAGTATTTAATAAGTATTCATATTCTTCCAAACCATCTGGTTCTGATATTACGATGATACTTTCTTTTTCATTTATAATAGACCACATTCATTATTTAAAATGAAAAAAAAACATCTTGTAAATATGTCCTTTAATTTCAAGGTCCTAAGCCCCTACATAATATCTAAAAAGAGTCAGTTTTACGTTACAAAAAACTGAAGTTTATCATACACAACTTACAAAAATACCTTTGAATCGTTCATTTATATAGGCTCACGTACTCGATACCTTATTGCAATCTACAATACATAAAGGACTGAAAACTTAAAGGCAACAATCGTAGATCCTTCATGCGGTATCTACTTGACACACGTCTAGAAACCTGTCAACTAATTAAATCATTTTACACCCCCAGGTTACAGCTTCACACGACAATCCCTTCCGCGTGGCTATCCCTTTCACCTTAAACACATTATTCATCATACTTAGAATCTAGCAGCTCTTCCGCTGATGATGCAAGCTGTGCTTGATGACTTGGGAGCGCAGCAAGCAGATTTTATCGGATTCCGTGCTGATTGTAAACTGTACAGAGGTGATTCAACATGTACATACATAACTTTTTGCTGTAACACTTAATTTTATAACATTCCTCAGGCCTTGACTAAAAATTTGCCATAATAAGGTTCATAAGTTTACCTTTTTTTTGGAAGCGTCGTTTTCAACCTTGAAAAGCTCCATTAATTTTGATGTAATTTGAAATGGGGATAGGTTACCCCTTTATATTGAGATAGTCGAAATCCTCGCGATTGAAGTCACGGCAAAAAGCTAGTGTGTCTCGTTCGAGATTTATCTGCTGACGTTGCTGCTGTATAAGATTAAATGGTGAACTACATGTTTACTTAACATCGAGACATGCTGACGAGACTGATGATAATATATGTAGAGCATTTCTTCGTAATTTTTGTCAGCGTTTTTGTAGAGTAATCAGTAAATAGTTAATATTGTCTGATGCGCAATATAAAAGGTGAATCGAGAACAAACATTAGAAATCATTCGCCAATATCGTGATGCCCACATAATGCACTAGCGCTAAAGTGATGCGTGAATGACCACTTACTCTTAATAGGGAAGTCTGACCTATCAGTTACTGGACTCCAAGTTCCGCATTTCTCACAATGTACGCAAATTGCCTCAATCAAACTGTCTATTACAATAATCTTCGAATGTTAATGAATTAGCATTACTCTCAACCTACTTTCAAATTCTCGACTATTTCATTAATTTTTACGTGAATCCGTAGGTGTTTGATTTCCTTCCTTGGTCTATACTTCTATGGTAGGTATTCGGTATTTCGATGGCTTTGCAACCCAGTTACATCAGACAATGCTGAGTTTGGTGTACAGGCTTAAAAAATAAAACAAAAGATGGTTGGCAATTAATTTAATAAACTTAACATTCATGAACAAGCATATTTTTTATATTTATAAAACACACTTTATCAACTCATTGTATAATAGTTATTCCCAGAATTATTTGAGGAAGTTTGTTTTGAGATTAAATAAACGATTAAAAACTGTGTTGTCTAATTATATTTTTGTGTGTTTAATGTCCTTGTGTGTGTGAATTAATAAATTCTTTATTAAACTGTCTATTTTGTCGTTTTTTTCTAACTTGCTACGACCGGTTCTTTACTTTCCAACATTTATAAAAGTTTTCATTGTTAATGCGGCGGTAATGGCACGTTTTGCAACGTTTACATTCATAGTCAAATATATTCTTTAATTATGTGAAAAGATGTCGTGACTTCATTGTATTCTGAATATCTTTGGATCGCTAAGCAATTGACCCATAACAAGCTTGAGTCCCAAATTGAGTAATAATGTGTGGCCTTTAACTAAATTTAAATTTAATTTTCGAATGCAGACAGCTTTTGAGTAGCGTGAACTGCATTCTACCTCCTTTGGCCAACCTCAATGGTGGATTTCTTTGGTTTAACTGTGAAAATATATTAACAAAATTTTCGGTAACATTTGGGCTGAGCTTAAATACTTTTTATGATACACAGGCTCTTCATTCATTCACAAAGTAAAGACCACTATAGAAACAGACATGTGTAATATTACGATTCTTTAAGTTATATTTTTTGCTCTTTTTTAGTCGTCAATCAGAATTCATGAGCCTTAATGACTTGATTGGCAATATTTAAGCGTTTACACGTTTTTATGTTGTTATAAAGATATATCTAGAGAGACGGATTATATCTACACGTAATTAATAATTTTAAGTTACGTATTCCATCTACATTGTATTAGTTTTTGGGGGAGGCCTTTGCCCGAAGGTAGTCACCATAGGCTGGGGAAATCAATATTTAGGTTCGTTTTGAAACAAAAATGTTGTCTTTACGTTCGATTTGACAGTTAAAGACCGCATGTCAATTCAAGCCAAATTTTTACTTAGCTTAGTTCTTTTGTATTACGAAATTATTATTACATTAATTGAAAATTATAAAAGTAATTCATAATTATTTAATCCTCAGAACGAGAATCGTCGATACAAACTATTTTGTCATAATTCAAAGTGTATCGGGACATCGGTAAGCAATAATATCATTGAAATGGGACTAGAGCAAAAACGAGAATAGTTAAAAGACACTTAGATGTCGATACGGAAACTTGAATGCATTTTACACTTCGAAGAAAGTGTTCCGGAGTAAATTTCACACAATGATAAATCGAAGCACACGCATAAAGATCGATCATAAGAAGTTCACGCTATTATTGCTATTACAATGTGTAGAGTAGACATATTACTACGTATGAGTATTTGATGTATGTATGTGTAATTGAGACTAAGAATACCTGCCAGAACTATCGTTAGCCTTGATAGAAGACGCTCGATTGGCAAGACCGGAAATAAATCCCAGGGAATCAAATAATAGTCTGGCTTTCTCTACATTTGGGTTTGGTCCAAATATCTCTTTACATTAGTTTTCTTGACCAATTTCCTGTTCAATCGTATTTCACTACAGGAAGACAACTATCTCATAAAGTTAGACTTACTGTTGTGAAAGCAAGACGTCTAGCATTACACGACGCTGAGCGACGTCCTAATTCTACTATCATAATGATACAACTTTTAGATATATAATAGGGTGGCCCTTAACAGTGAGACAACCGCTACCGTTAATGAAAAACGCTCGTTATATTTTACATGTCACGTGACTTTTCATCCTCATATATTCATGTTTTTTTAAACTTTGCTGTCAAAATATCACGTAGCTGGAGAGGCTTATTTTAATTTACACAAGTTAAAAGAGCAGAAACCCACAGGAAGGAGTCTTTTGGAGGTTTGGTGATTATACACGGGCTGCTTGCTGTTGTAATGTGACCCAATTGAAAACGTCATAATGTCATATTGTGTCAGGTCAAAACACATCACACAACACGTCTCAGAAAGAGAAGACGGTTTGGAGTACTCATGGTATAATCAAATTTGCCATTCGACTGATTTGAAATTCTGATTTTTTCACGACGATCAAAGATCATGTAATATTAATTTTGTTTTCGGTATTTACGGTCACACTTTACCTTCATTACTTATTACGTGAATGCCAGTAATCAAGTGTTATTATGTGACAACGTCGGCAGTTTAAATAAAACCCGGTCAAGTGCGAGTCAGACTCGCGCAAGAAGGGTTAAGAACCATTAAATGTAAAATGGGCAAAAACCATGTTTCTTAAATGTGGCGAATAGGAGCTTCAGCTTTACTTGCCGTAAAAATAAATTTGTCCAATTATCATAATTCATTCATTTATTTCTGCCGGGGCAGATGAATGGACAGAAAGCGGAGCATTTATAAAAGGTCCCATTTTAGTGTTTGAGTGCGGAATTCAAAGTTTCAAATGAAAAAGTGTCAGTAGATTTTGTTTTTGTAGTAAGATATATCGAAACCTGGACTGAATCAGTAGATCAAAAGTTTAAAATCTTACCGAAATATTGTAATCAACGAATCTCGTGTTCTACAATTGAGTATGGCTTCTTAAATGTCAAAAATTATGACTTATAGTCAAGTAAATTTTTACAGTCTGGTGTCATCTAAATAGTTTATTTTTTGTAAAGAACATCCGAAGAATGACTTGTGAACGAAATCTAAATGTTGCTGTTTTAATTTATATAAATACAAGGAAAAAAATAGATATTTCTCTTCGTTAGTATTACATTCTAAATTTAATTAACAAATATTCTAGACGTAATGAGGTCATTTACTTAATTTTTGATCTTTTCAACATATCCAGCTGAGATCTGAAGTTTTTTAAGTTATTACGAAAAATACTATACAAGTAAAAACACTTTGGGAGAACTTCATTCATGGTTACGGGTAGTTACGTAATACTGGACGCGGCCGGAATGTCCGTCGAGCGTAATATCGAAATAATTGCATAATTATGTCGGGTGATCTCATTAATGAGTAGGTACTCCCGATTCTTCAGATATCCAGATTAGGGTCTTCATTGGATAATGTAATTATTATATGTCGGATAACACATAGGTATTTCACATTTATGGTGCATGGGTAAGAGTGGGAATGGGAGTAGTCGGGATTTTTCAAGCTTGAAGCTGTTCTATATCATGGTTACCGGGAAAATGACGAAGAAAATAATATTGTTTGTTTCTTAATATTTTCAAACAAGTATCGCTTGTTGCAAAAAATAATTACATCCTCATGATTTACTGCAGTCAAAGTTTACAGGTTTATCAACTTTAATTTCCGTACAGTGCATTATTGTCTTGACTCTGTCCACATTGGAGCAATTCGGGGAACAATTATATTCGCTGCGATTACCATCTATGCGTAGGAGAAATTTATGCTTATATTTGGGCATATTACCCGCACATACATAGACAACTTTAAATTACAAGTTTAATATTATCAATATGATATTTTAACGTATGGAGTAGGGGTTGCGTACATTCACTGTAATATAAAAGGCTACCTCGCTGGTGGCACCTCATAAGAGTTGTTTCGTTCGTTCGCTTAGTATCAGGAGAAGCGGAGAAGGCGCGACCTAAAGCACCTTCACTCCCCAAGCATCATGGCTTCCCGATTAGCCGTGAGTAAACTCACTTCTAACGCTACGGCGAACTGTTTCCGGACTCGAGAGGATTTCTGGTTCATTGATTTGCATCGCGTGTGATCACGACTACACTCATAGCTCAGAAAGTGTCTAAACAAATCCAGTGCTTACATTATTCTACAGTGATAAGATTGACATAACTAATTTCGACTTTATATATTCGTAAATTTGTTTAATTATGAGTGATTAAAGATGATTAATGTCGGAGTAATGTCTTGAGAGAGGAAACAATTGTGAAGGAACATGTTTCATTAGTATAGTTTAATGAAGTTCTCATTAGAGAGTTTTGATTATAGAGCTTGTACCTTTTATGTAACACAATTGTTATGAGTACCACAACTATCTTCAGATCTGACGAGATTATTATAGCAAATCGGCACCGAGCTGACCACTTTCATTTTCATATTAAACGTATGTTTGAAATATAGCAGTGTGAGGTCAGATTGTACTCAAGAAAGTAACGATGCAAACTAAATTACTGTTACTGTTATAATTTCAGCTGAGCTGCTTTCTACTGGCTAGCGTTGGTGTCTGCCTGGCGACTTTTGGACATGAACAGTTAGTATCATACCATGTTCCCGGATCTCAACAAATTTCTCCATCACTAAATTATGTTTAACGGATAATATTTTTACAAGTAAACTATTAGTTACGCTAGAAGTCAATGTAACCACAAAAACATAGTGGATGGAACAATTTGGTTGAGATTTCTATAACGATTCTCACGCTTCTTCATTGCGGTAAATGGTGAAAACCAAGCCATTGTCTTTTAATGACAGAGCTACCCTTGCTCTGGGTTTTCACTATATCACGTTTGACCTGTTGTTGGCTTTGCGATTTATCATTCCTTGTTTATTATCACGTTCTTTATTACCGTTTGTGTTAACAATACTGTAAGACTGCGAATAATGCCCTGAGTAAGATAACTTAGAATTTGTGGATGTATTTGAATGTATTTTTGTTTTGTTACAGTGTTCATATTCGGGTGCACATACCTGAAGAACATCACTCTTCCAAAGAAGTCGTGATTCACGAGCACCACGAAGACCACGGACATGGCGGCGGCGGTGGCGGCCACGGCGGCGGCGGCGGCGGCTACGGAGGCGGACATGGTGGGGGCCACGGCGGCGGCGGCGGTTTCGGCGGCGGACACGGCGGCGGACACGGTGGTGGATACGGAGGTGGCCACGGTGGATCATTCGCAGAACACTTGCACGGAGGCTTCGCCGACCACTTGAAGGGCGGCGGCGGACATGGAGGCGGTCACGGCGGCGGCCACGGCGGTGGCTTCGGAGGTGGTCACGGCGGTGGATACGGAGGAGGCCATGGCGGCGGCGGTTTCGGAGGCGGACATGGTGGACACGATAGTGGTCATGGAGGATTTGACTTAGGCGGCCATGGTGGTGATTTTGGCGGCCATGGTGGTGGTGACTTCGGAGGTCACGGAGGTGGTGACGTGGGTGGCCATGGAGGCTACGACCTTGGCGGTGGACATGGCGGTGGTCACGGCGGTGGTTTCGGAGGTGGATTTGGTGGTGGACATGGAGGAGATGACCACTCCAGCGGCCATGATGATCACGGACACGGAGGAGGTTTTGGCGGCGGATACGGCGGAGGCGGCGGTGGCGGCTTTGGCGGAGGCCATGGCGATGGCCACGAAGAACATCACGATCATGATTCTGGATTTGGAGGAGGAATTGGAGGTGGATTTGGAGGCGGATTCGGAGGCGGCTTTGGTGGCGGCCATGATGAACATGATCATGGCGGTGGTGGCTTCGGAGGTGGCCACGGAGGATCTGGCGGTGGATACGACGGCGGCCACGGCGGTGGACACGGAGGTGGATTCAGTGCCAGTTTCGGTGGATTTGGAGGAGGCCATGACGACCACAGCAGTGGCTTTTCCGGAGGCCATGACAGTTACAGTAGTGGTGGCGGTGGAGGATACGGCGGCGGTGGTCACGGCTCTGGGTTAGGAAGCTTTGGTGGTCACGGCGGCGGAGGTCACGACAGCTACAGTATCGGCGGCCACGGAGGCGGCGGCGGCGGGGGCCATGACAGCTACAGCATAGGTGGACACGGCGGCGGCGGCGGCGGAGGTGGACACGATAGCTACTCCAGTATCAGCTTCGATTCCTTCGGCGGCGGTGGTGGACACGGCGGTGGCCATGGAGGAGGTCACGGGGGTGGCGACAGTTACAGTATAGGAGGAAGCCACGGTTCCCACGGAGGCGGTGGGTTCGGAGGAGGAGACAGCTACAGTGTTGGCTTCGGCGGGCATGGATCAGGAGGAGACTACAGCAGCGGAGGCCATGGTGGCTTTAGCTTAGCTGATATTGGAGGAGGGCACGGTGGCGGTCACGGAGGAGGTGACAGCTACACGAACGCCATAGGAGCCGGCCACGGCGGTGGTCCCTACCACAAACGGAAATAACAACCTCCGTAGTTTTAATAAACCTACTAAGTCATAATCCTCAAATGTCCATGGATGAAGAATCCGGTGCTATATAGTACAAGTTTAGTAATTGTAAATAGGTCTTAGGCTAAGTTATTGTTGATTTGTTTAAATACACGTTATTTAATGTTTTTTACTGCTGTTTTTTCTTGATCGCCTACTATTAAGCACCTATTTTAACTATTTGGTTTTCAACAACTACAAAATTAATTCAAGCAGAATTCGAAGCTCTGCACTGATAATACACTGGTATACACAACTTACAATCAAAAATAACTAGAACAATAACATCTATCTCTCTTACATAAGAAAAGTCTTCACCGAGCTTTGTTTAGCACTCACTGACCCACAGATCAATTACAAGCTCACTAATTGAGGTGAGGCAACAGTTACGTTACAATTGTAAGCTTAAGGCGCATATAGACGCTGCGAAAACGAGTCGCAGAACATTGCAGAAACGCACGTCTCTGATATAGCATCGCTGGCAAAGTGTCGCAGATGCACGACCTTTCTTGCGTCGTCTAAATCAGCTCTAAGAGGAAATGTTGCATGAGGCTGACGACCAACACGGGAAGAACGTGCACGCAAGCCGAGTTTCACTTACGTGTGAAGACTTTAATTACGCAACCTGTTTATTTTATTTGCAGTCCATTCAGTTCCGATCGAGATAATAATTTGCCATACTAAACTGAATATTAGGATTTTTTTGTTTCTGAAAAGGTAAAAAGAGAGTTAAGATTACTTTGTTGTTCCCCAAGCCTGTCTTTCAAGTCACTTTTTGGCAAAATTGCGTCGAATTGTCAATGTTTCGATAGTACGGGAACTGTTACGATTTCGAATGTCATTCCTAATGAGGGTCCAAAGGCTTACTTCTCATAAGCCGTGATAGATAGACGGATAAAATTTTCACAGATAACAACTGATACTAAAATATAGATCTCCCAACCGATTTGTTTATCTTTAACCTATTAAACGTACCGAACCCTCAGTACCTAAGGATAGAATCGAATAGTTCTTGACCGATTTTTATGTTACGTTAAAAATAATAATCAGTAATTTCGTCTATTCTTAATAACCACTGTACCCATACTGCCATTATTGATCTCGAGTGAGAAAATCAAGACAATCACGTTTTCTAATCTTCATGGGAAGATGGTCGTCGTTACTAACTCTATATTCAATTTCCTCGTTCCGGTTCGCTAGTGTAGACCTCTTTCGCTCGTGCTGTAACACGAACAAAAGTTCACTTTGTTGTTTGCCTCTTAAAGGGAAAGTTAGGACCCTTAAAATGTATTCAGATCATTTTATATGTAGGTAATATTTAGTACTTACTTATCCTGAGATGGTTCTATTAAATTCCACTCTTGGAGATCAGGATTTCTCCTATGATTTAGCATAATATGGATGGATGTTATAAAACGCTTTGCGCCTACGCATTAATAGATACGTGTAACTATTCATCTTATCCATCTACGAAAACCTATACTAATTATACTACTATTGTCTGGAACCAATAACCTACCTAACCTATAAGACACTGTGAATGAATCTCGAAATCCTGTATGAAATTATTATTTTAGAACCTCTTTTAGTGTACCGTTAACGAAGGGTTAAAACGCACGGACACCGCTTATTGTCAATCTTGTCTGTCTGTCCAGCTTTCTGTTGACATTTTGACAAAAAATGTTGTTTATTTACTACCGTCATACAAAACAATAAACAAAAAAGTGAGATCAAGTTGCTGCGATCATAATTTTTTCAACGAGTAAAATTTGTACTTCGAATTTAATAGCCAATTTATCTATTTGTTTTTTTTTAAGCATACATATTCCTCAGTGTCGCGAGTCCCGAGCTATTAATATTTACTAGTCCGATTTAAGTCTTCATGATTACGTACTTACATAAGAATCTCAATGTTCCGGAATTAGGCTTGTATTAAATGGCGAAAAGCTCCAACACTAATATGGCTAGACCGCACTATGAATACGTATTAGGAATACGATATTACGTAATAGGTATGATACAGCAAAAGTATTGAGTAATAAGAAGTAATAAAACCTCTGCGATCAAGACTGAGTAGATCTCAGCTGTTCCGTTACGTAAGTACCTAAACCTTGTTTGTCCGCCCTTCACCGGAAAACTTCCGCGTAAAGCTCCCTACTGCTTTTACGATCTCAGCTTTGTATAGTGCGCAAAAGGCGATCGGCAAAATCGGATTTACAACTGCCATATATTTCATATTTAATAGTATTCTGTGACAATCTGTTTCGCAAGTTGTCAATGGTTCTTAATCGAAAGATAATTTGTTTCCTGTAATAATTTATAGCGTTTAATTACGTTCAGGTTGTGAATCCTGATCGTGATTAGAGATCTTTTTTGCTGACTGTATTTGTTTTGTGACTTTTTACTATACACTTACTAGTATGGACTAGATCAGGAAGTATCAATGTGAAAATTCCTGTATTACTAAGTTTTAAAGGAAAGTACCTACCTATCTAAGTATCTAACATTTTAAAATAAGCAGTTGATATATTGACGTTCTTATTGATCAAATGAAAATAAGAGATGTTGGTATAGTTAAATTTCATTTATGCTTTAGTTAGGATGGCAAAACGTTTTGTGAATGAATTGTTTTACAATTTACTGAAATCGTACTAAATTATAAACCGAGTTGTTTGGGTGTTAGGATGTTTTTTGCTCTCAGCTTCTTTGTCGCGAAACCTACTGAATGTATTTTAATAAAATTGTGCACGGAGATAGACTGTCTGGAATAACACATTATGATTGAAGTAGACAATTAAAAAGTAAGCATTTTTATGAGCACATAACAATGTACGTTGAAACGTGGCCGGAAATTTTCAGGATTTTTTTGGTAAATTTTATGTAATTATTGCACACGCATAAATAGGAACGTATCTTTATACGTCGACAGTTAGAAGATTAGTATAAATATGTAGTGTGGTACCTACTCGTCACTTTTTTCTAATACATTTCCAAAGTACTTACCCACGTATGCTTTCTCGAAAGTTGAACACCTGTTTAAAATACAGAGCAATGAATGACACTAGTGTGAAGCCGTAGTGGCATCACTCAGGCGCTAACAACAGTGAACACGAAATTCACTGTCACAAGTAGTTTTTTTTTAATTGTAAATAAAATTCACTTCATATTATGTACATTATATTTAAACTTCGCCTATAGATTCGTATAAAATGCATGAATACCATCGTCGTTCGCGCTTTTCGTATAACCAATAATCATATCTTGATTATTTTAGCTATACAAGATAGAATAAATAATAATTAAATATTCACAAAGTATCAGATTATAAAACTCACATCACTCACGGCATTCAGTGCGACACACAGACTTAAGATCACGTACTTATAAAACTAAATAGCACTAAGTTCTAATTAAGAAATGGCTCTCAATATAGCTCAAAAATTGTAAGAGAAACGTCTTTAACCTGCTAATTCGTTTAAATAAACTTGAGCTCGAGAGCACTGTATCATAAAGGCCTAATTCCGATGTAATAGAGTTCATATTTTGTCACCATATTTCAGCTTCCCTGAGGTGCTCGACGCGTCCGCACTGTGTTTGTAGTAGTGGTCAGACTCATGCGTGGACAGCATTTCTTTTGATTGCAATGCTATGATTTTGTACCTGGGCTTAGGCTCTTTATGTAAACTACTGACTTCAGAACTTTTGTCTTTAGGTGCCGTTCTTGGCCTAGTATCGTAAGTGGGAGCTTCCGTGGAGATAGTGTCAGTGCTCTGTATCTCATAGTATTCCTGTGGAGGAGCCGTGGTGGTCGCTACTGTGGCTATGAAGGGAGTTGTTGAAGGTACCGGAGCTTCAGCGTACTGGTAATTGTCATTAGATGCCTCAGCTAATGACACCTGCTCCCCATTCAGAGCTTTTACTGCCATCGAAGTATAATACGGGTGTACTGGAGAAGTTTCCCTTATCGTGTAAGCAGTCGAAGGGGCCGATTCCAAAGCCTTCGGTTGATCATAGCTGTTAAAGTTTTCAAAAGCTGAGGGCACATTATTAAGCGAAGTTGCTGACACGCCCGAATCTTCCAAGTGATCAACTGTTGTCTGATGATCTAAACCACCAAAACTAATGTTTTGTGTTGATATGGATTTCTTTTTGCCTTTTTTTGTTGGATAATTTAGACCAGTATTTTCAGATCCGAACAGATTTGATGAGGAAGCAAATGAATCGTATTCATAGGTATTTGGATAGTTGTAAATGTTTTTATTGAATTTAGACAGGCTCACAGCTTCGACTCCCTGGCCTGGGTAATGCTTTGGCTTGTAGTCGTGGACGACGGTGGACGACACTGAGTAGGGGGCCGAGGCGCTGGCCTGCTGTAGTCGGTAGTCAGACACTTGTTTTCCGTTTCCAAAATATAGTGCTGGTACTACATTACGAGTCTTGAAGTTTGCCTTATCTTTCACTTTAAAGTGGGGAATAGGCCTGTAATCCTCTAAATTTTGCTCCGGAGACTCATAAGGCGTTGGAATAGTTGGCTTTTGTACATTACGAAGTTTGTTGTAGGGCGTGTATATGTTTTCGTAGTATGTAAAATCCGTGAGGTGTCCTGGTTTTTGCTGTGATCTCAAATATTTGTGAGAATACTTGCTTTTGAGTCCTTTATGGGGTCCTAGCCCGATTCGCAAACCCTGACTGTTGTAAGTCATTCTCGGCGGGTAAGCCAAAGGATCTTTAGTAATATCGACATCGGAAGGGATTTCTCCGTGATCATGGAATATATGATCGTGAGTAACTTCTCGTGGATTATAAGATGTATACTCTAGATGTGAGGGAGTTCCCATGGAGCCGACTGCAGTATAACCAGTTAGTGGATCAGAGGGCAACGCTAATATCGCATGAGAATTTTTCAGAGGAACTAGAGGGTGTGCGCCGGCGAGAGCAGACATGCTGCCAACGGGGTCGATCCCGACTACTCCAAGCTTGGACCCGTCGTCAAACACTAGCTTGTGAATATGTTCTTCACTATAAGTGTGAATGTGTTCGGTATCACCGTCGATAATTTTTTCAACTCGTTGCGGCTTCCTTACTTTTCGGATTGTTCCAGAACTATCAAGGTCTGAATAAAATTGTTCATGAAAGGTGGACACAGGATGCTCTTCCTCAGCTTGGCCTGGTTTGCCCCGTACTAAAACTCTTTTCGGCTTAACCTTTCTGGGAGCTTTCTTACGCGGATTCTCATTCACCTTTACTATTTTGACTCTTTTCGGTGGATAATTTGGTTGTACAGCCGGAGCAGCTGATGGGCCTGCAAAGCCTGTAGGTAAGTAAGTGCTGTCTGTCGGTTCAGGGGGCGGAGCTAGGTCGTACTCCTGATCGTCCCACTCCTGCGGCGTAGGGCCATAGTAGCCGCGTGCACGGTACAGCGGCAGCAGCTTGGAAGCCGCCGAGGTGATCCCGGGCAAGCGGGTCGGCGACTCGTCGTACAGTTCGGGTAACATGTTCGCCACGGCCGGCACCGCGACGTTGGTCGGCATAGCCACCGCGCCTTCAGCGCTTGGCATGAAAGCCGGTGCATATTGGGATGATGCTGGATGATTGGTAATATAGATTTTCTTATGGTGGTGTATATGTTTCACCTTTTGTGGTAGATGTATGCGGATCTTTTTCCTGCAACAAGAAAAAACAACAGTGCCGGTATTTTGTCGTGAAGTAATCGATCGCATGCATGTTGAGTGGCTGTTTTTATGCTTGTTGTTCCGTCTAGTGCAGTGTCAATGGCATGACGCGTGACTCGGAGGCGGCTTTCGCTGTCGGTGATCGCGACGTCGCCGCGGCACCGCGCCGCTACCTGTCCGTACTTCGTCACACTCGACATACGACTTACAATTTGACTTGTGTCATTCATTTTTTTTTGTACATAGTTGACGATAGCGATGAGAATTGACTTGCACTTTCTAATAGGCAGGCGGTTATTATGCGCCTGGTTGGAGTTAGTGCAACGCTCAAGAAATTAGCGCTAAGCGGTGAAACATAACAATTTACCACAGTCGCCGACACACTGACATTGACCATGCTCACAGATTAAGTCGCGGTGCTAGTAATTAAACACACTTTCGCTTACTAATAAGGGCTTCTTAGCGTCTCTAATTTACATATTATAACCAGTTCTTTAGAGACTGTATCTTTTACTTAGCTAAATACTGATTAATAAAATGGGCTTCGTATTACTTATGATTACAGATCTGATATTGACTCGCCAGCAAATATAAATATAATTGCATAATATTTTTAATGCTTTCTTGAGAGTGAGTGAGGCAGATCATTATTAAAGACTTGTATTTTATTATTGATTAATAAATAAATACAATAAGGGTTACTTACTTAGGCGCATCTGCCGTGATCTGGACTGTCGCTACAGCTACCAGAAGAGCGAACTGTAAATAAAAGAAAGGACATTGAACCTTATGATAACTAGATAAGTATTTATTTGCTAAATACTAAATGTGGGGACTTTAAAAAAAAACAAGTGCTGCGTTTATAGGAACTTGTATCGGTAAAATCTTTTTTAACTTATTTATATTATATTATTTATTATTGTTAGTAGGTCTTAATTGCTTTTGCCACATTATGTTATAGATACTATTCATGATTGAGGCTACTCAATAAACCCCAAGAAATTAAGTTATCTCTCGTGAGTTAACAGTTTTGTATCTCATTGATTTGCCAATTATTATTTTTTTGTTTTCATTTCTATGTTCCCCAAATTTGTACATGCAGTATTGCCACTAATGGGGAAAAATAAACTGATTATGTTAAATTAATATTTCTATCTATCTCCATCTATGGCCATCGATCTATTACAGTTTTATAATATGAATGTTCTTCTAGAGATTTTTTATTATATTTTAATCGGCTTATAATCTTTTTTTTTAATACATTTATTTATGTGCTACGATAAAGTAAAATATCAAATTTTCATATTTGATATTTTTTTTAATTATTTATTGAACATGTTGCACTGCATTTCGACCTTGGCAAAAAACGATTTAAAAAACATCTCAACTTTTTTGTAATTACAACTAACTAGGTATATTTAAAATGTAAGTTTTTTTTTGTCAATTGTAAGTTTTCCGTTATACTCCACAGACACATCCCAGTATATAATGAGCATCACTGTTTCATCACTAATAATACAATTAAAGCACAGTCCAGCACATCACTATCACATAAAAACAAAAACGGTTCACGAGATACCGACCAATTTCAACCAATCCATTGCCGCTGTGACAGACGAGACACAAATGTAAACAATTTAAATTTATATTTTTTTTATATATTTTTTTGGAAATACTGCACTAGTGGAAACTGCACTGGCCTTCAAGCTCATATGATAATTGTTCGCGGTGCGCCTGATTATTTATAACATTCATTTTCACGCCTGAAAGAATCCCGTACGGCACATGTGTGCGTATCGCATCGTACATTTATTGCACTTTGCTTGCACACTGCAGCGCAACAACGCTGTTGACGGCTCGACGGACGATCATATCATTACTTTGTTAATCCAATCGACGATAGAAAGCATATTATTAGCTAGCAAAACTCGTAACAAATCTATTAATAAAATATATGGTAGTCCTTTAATTAGAATAATATCCGATGTTGCCTCCCTTGACACATCTTTAGAGAAAAGTTCTCTTTACATCAATCATAAGTTCTTCATATGGAGTGCAATAAAAATTTAGTAATAAGTATTAAGTAATTAAACAATTAAATACCAAAGGTAGTAAAGCTTTTGAAAACTTAGCTAAACTAGCTTGCTTTCACAATCATCAGCATTGTTCCAAAAGTGTAAAACTAAGAGAGTAGAAGGTAAAAATCGATGAAAACTCCATAAGAACAACATTTTTAATGCCCTAATGGCGAGCTATTATGTTTATACGTAAGCTTACAAAGCGATGTTTTTGTAACACAATAAGTGTGTGTCACAATAAGTGATGTTTTTTTAAGAAACCTGTATCATATCATATATGTAGGTACCCAATATAGAAAAAGTTTGCTCACAACAGTCGAAAATACAGAACAATTCTTTGATTTTCTTAAGGCTTTATAGGAACCTTAGAGCTTTGCAGAAAACCCGAGAAAGGCGTATCTAAGCTTCGTATGTTCGCGAATAGTTTATATGACCAGTCGATATTTAATAAAAACGCAATTACTGAACAGCTTCACTTTAACCAGTAAATGGAGTTTACTATACACCTGATTCTACGTAAAATATATTACCTACCAAGATTCTGCTGATTTTCCGAGTTTCACCAGGCTCTATCCCACGAAACATGATTATTAATTGGAACGGTAGATGCTTCTGTTACCGCTATAACCACAAAAACTAAAACGACTAAAGTGTTTAAGGAGATTCCCATACAACAGACATGTTTTTCAGCCCTTTTTATAAAACACTGCGAGGTGATAACGGCTCACACTCGACTAGTATTACTCTTTTCGTGACAAGCTGGATATCCTCATGGACTCACTTTGCACTTCTTGGCTGGACTCCTGCTGGCTAAAATCCTTGGAGTGCATCTCCGTTTTATTTACGGTCCCCAAACGTGGACAATTCGTATATTCGTTCTATATCGTTTGAACTATTCTCTTTATACCTACCTCTTGTTCAATATTCAAACTATTTCTTTGACAAGATATGCGTTATGGTGTGAATAGATAAAGACGACAAATAAAAAAAATAGTATATCTGCACACTTCAACGCTTACTTCTGTAGTAAAAAAAATAACGAGTAAAAGAACAAGTTCTATTATAGCAGATATAAATTTTAAGGTTGGTTAAGTCCCAAGTTGTACATGCCCCAGTCAAAAGTAAATCCTGTCAACGAATGCACACTTATGTGTTGGCACCAATTTTTACAAATACACGCATTGGTTGTTTTAATTTTGCTCCACAAATATGACATTAATTTTAAGTTAAAGGTCGGTTTTTACTAACTATTAGAACTGTTGCTGAAGTTGAAGTAATATTACATAGGTAATATCAAAGGCCATAGTACAACCGTCCCGTAATTGTTACAATTATTTCCACCTTTAGTTAATTTGTCAGTCATTTGTATTAGTTCGGTCGTCCAATCAGCATTTTCCCAACCATGCAATCTAAAGTTATTTACTTAGGGGAAGAGGTTTTTCCATTAGGAAATTAATTCCTAGAGCCTATGATTCAAAACTTAAGCCGCCACGCTTGACAGCCGAGCGGCTATTAATGCAACGACGGACTCTGCATAAAAAAATGTACTTATCAATTACTATCTACATTTAGGAAATAATGCGTCGCGTCGTCGTAAAGTATGACTATAATAAATGTACAATTAAAGTATGAATCAATAAATCATACTTAAAAAAAACGTGAAATATAAATTGTTGGTTAGTTAATTTGCACAACAACTATTAAGTGGCTGAACGCCTGGTGTTGTACAAATGAGGCGTGACGTATCGGTGTTGTTAGCAACTTCGTAATCAACAACTAAGTTGGCACCTACTTACCGTTTTATATCATTGCGTCGCTAGGTTGCCTTAACACAAAGACTAAAATTTAGGGCAACGCTGGGTTGGCGAGTGCACAAGTTTCCCTTCTATATGGTATTTTCAAATAATTTTGAATATTTGTGGCGTCAAGTTGGAATGTTAGAAAATTGTTAAAAAATCAACACGTTTACTACTTCAAAGCAAATTTAAAACATGTAAAAAGCATTTTGACACAAAATCTTTATCTCAGAAGAAGTATTTTCTATTCTATTATCTATTGTGAATTACGTTTTTTAATTCAACTTTTGAATTAAACCAGGAAGATGGCTACTAAATTTGATGAATATTAATGTTTTGAGAAAGAAATTGAGTTAAGAACATGATCTAATACAAATTACTTCGGAACGGATCGCAATCGTTAGCACACGCAAGCTATCTGCATCCGCATTTTAACTCGTAACACTAACAAATCGTTTGTTTTCGAGGAAACTTTGCACTATTACGTATCTCTTTGATTAACAAGCTGTTTCTAATCGCTATATCATTGTCGATATTACTAATGTAACAATTAGGTAACAATTGAAAATGCTCGTGTTTTGTTTTTGTAACGATTGCATTTCTTTATTCTTAGTTACCTAACTTGGTGCTTCATGAAATTAGAAAAGTGTGTAATAACGCAATTATGGGAAGCATAAATAATTCATGCTTATCTTGTTGTAAGTGCTTTGCGTAATTAGACTTAATGCGAGAACTGACCATGGAATCAAAGAGAAAACCGACAACTTTAACATTTCCAATTTTTATTCCCATAGACTGTATTGATAATATCGGCTTAGATGTATGGCAGACTGTATTGATAATATCTATCTACATACATAGGTACTAGCTCATCAGGCAAACCGTTTTTCGCCATATATTATTTTCTTGAAGTGTTCTGGGACAAGTTCATCACATCAGGAATAAATTTCATAATTATAACTAATCATTCCATGCATTTGAGGGATACCACAGTATCTAAGGACTATTTAGGAGCTTGCCTAGACCAGATGGAGGTGTGTCCTCCTTTCCGTATGCCCAAACATTCTCATAAACAAACAAAGTAGTTACCTATTTACATAACTAATTGCATTTTGTTTGCCTTTAATTTGTGCTCTAGTTTATCATTGTGTATAAATAATACACCGCAGGCCTGACAGTCCACATCCGTGAGACAAAACGCTGCTGGCAACTGCACCATTCACTAAATTAGACGAATGATGGATGACGTCATTAGACACAGAAATTACTCTTGAAAAAGGAACGATATCATTTGTTTGACAGCTTTATAAACATGCTATTGATACTATAAAGGCTAATAACCTCTTTCGTCTAGTGTTTTCTCAAGAAGGTCTCCGATTTATTGGTCGGTTTTGTCGTATAAGGCTTTTATACCATCCGACAATTTTTGCTATTTAACTAGCTGTCCCAGAAAAGGTTCTTTTGCCATATAAATTCGTTCTAGGGGAAAAAAGAAAGTCCTATTCTCAGACCTACCCAAAATGTATACAAAATTTCATAAGAATCGGTCGATCTCTTTCGGAGGAGCACGGTAACTAACATCGTGACACAGGAATTTAATATATTAGATATAATATTGTACTTTGAACTCCACTTGCAATCAATAAAAAAAGGATCTGATAAATCGGATACATGTACAGCGGCTGTTATGTTGCGGTCTGATACAAATCTTAATGATTCACGTAAACCTTTTATTTTACTATCATTGTTACCAATCTGATGTCTACACCCCATTTCACCAGGTACTCAATAGTATGAAGATCAATAACGCAAACCAATGTCTACATCTTACTTCCGTTCTACTCGCTAACAATTCTTAAAATAATTAAACCAAATGATCCTAAAACATTTTACCTGTTCTTGAAGCGAATCCCTTATGCAATGTATGTGCAACTGCTTCCCAACTTCCTCCATAAAAACAAAGGTATTTATGTATGTAGAATGGCTTGTTCAACATTCATGTATGAAGATATAAGGAACGATTACGTACCATTAGAATTAACCACAGCAGTTATCCATGACCGTGGATGGGAGCCTTGACTTGCGCTGGCGCACGCTCTACTGAGCACCGTTAGTGCACTTATTAAATGCACTCCTAAGATGTAACCACACGTTTGCTCTTATGGTTTTGTTTAGATAATGTTCGTGTTTTATGTTAACTTAAGGCTTACCCATATTAAAAAAGCTGTGAGCTCTCTTATTATATTGTATTGTAATTACCTTGAAATAAAAAAAAACCTTGAGTGACAAGGGTTGTTTTTAATTCCTATGTTATTTATTTATTTAAAACCTTAAACTACCATTAACGGTTATGTTTTGCATACACCGGATAGATCGAACAAATTAATTTAGACGGCCAAACAACGATTGCTGTTAATTTTGAAGATGTTGTTCAATTTTTTGACTTGATGTTTAATATATGAACTTGTTTGATTTCTTATAATATTAAAAAAAAAAAAGAATTATTATCAAGTGTATTACACGATACAACATCAGTTCATACAATACAAAGATATATAGAGCCTTATTTATTGTAACGATAGTTGGACTTAAACTAGTCACTTTCTCGTGTACCTTAAATCGTTTCCGTGGTCGTTTACATTCTAAAGCCGTATTTTGTACTGTAAGGGCTTGACCGGATCGCCTCACAAACCGGCCAGCCCGACTCTAGCTTGCAGCTTTACTTTATAAACATAGAGTATTGAATATATGGAGAAGGGTGAAATTATACTAAATTTAGATGATTACATGCTTAAAGTTGACTGCTAGATTTTAAATTGGTGTTAAAAGATCGATGAATTAAGACGCTGAAGTTAATTTCATTAAAGCAGATTGCTTGCAAAAGAATTTTAGTTAAAATACGTGAAATAATGAAAGTTTTTGTTGGTCTGTCAGGACTCTATTTGACCGAACTCAACAAACAAATCTTTACTTTGCCGTAATATAAAAGATAAGAGAACTAATATAACAGAAATCGAATATAATTATAAAATCCAGATCTCCACTCCACTGACTTAATACTCCATGTCAAGTTGTCTACGCTACGCTTCAAGTCGGTCTCCCACAACACTTTCACGTCCGGCACACACGATTATCAGTTTTAAACGGTTGTATTAAGTGTTCAGACTCCACCTACCACTTCCAAAAGTAAAACTATTGCATGTGTGGGAAAGAGATGCCGCTCTACGGAGTGTAGAGCTCTATCACGTTTCTACAACTACAATAGCAATATTTGAATAGATTGTGGTAGAGCTTCGTGTAACAAAGCGTTTATTTTGTGCCGTGTGAGACATGCGACGTGTTATGTAACTCTTACCCAGTATTACGGCAAGTTTGATAACGTGTAATTTATTTGTTACGACTTTGAAGGGCTTTTATTTGTGATACAGACGTCTTTATGTTATTGTTTCGAGTTCATATTGAGTTGGTATTTTTCGGTGATACGTAGGTATCTGAAATAAAAAGTTTTGCTTTTTTTTATTTGTTTCCTTTTTGTGAGATTGAATAACCGATTTGAAATACGAGGCAATTAAGTGAGATGTCACCCAAACCATTTCTTTTTCTGTAGACTATAAAAATTTGTGCAGGACCCTCAGGGTTGCAAGGTGATACAACTAGTAACTGTGTTTAGTTCTTTCATTTAATTCCGGAATCCGGCTCCAGTCCTTAGTATGATAGTTAGTTCACAAAAAGTTAACGACAGCTGGCTTCTTTTGAATATTGAACCATCCAACTCCAAACATACTTTAGAACCATAATTAACTCATAAATCTAACCTACATACCCACATAAATACTAAAATCGTTAAAATATAACACATACGCATAAATAAGTTGTTTTTATACAGGTGTTGTGCAAACGCCTGGCTTCCCACTTTCTATGCAATGCTCACTTACTGTCTATCAACGAGCATCAGGTAACGTCGAAGCTTAATAAAACATTTAGCCATTTTCCTTCCTAATACAATACATACTCATTTATATTTGAAAACAGTTTTCACGTATTTTATATTATTTACTGGCATAATTACTAATCTTATTAGCGTTGTAACGGAACGATGAATTCAAAAATAAATTGCGGATTGTCGGAAATAATAATACAGTTTTTTTGTTGTATTTTGCAAATATATAAATATATTGAAAATTGTTATTTGATTTTAGTATATTAACGAAACGACTGTTAAGTAGAGTTCGTGGTTATTTCAAAAGTGTGGTTGCGGTGTAAGGATATTTTTAACATTATGTGGATTTAATTATAGCAGTATCTGATCTATAATTTTCATAGTTATTAATACGTACGTCGTCACTAACTTCTCGTTTCAGTAATTTTGATTTAATTCGTTGCGGGTCCCAATGTACGAAATAATCTACTACACAGCGAGGTCATGTGTTTCGGTGGTAGGTATTTGTTGGTTAGGTTCAGGTCCTGGCTTAAAAGAGTTGCAATGACGTAAAGTTTTTGGGCTTGTCCCACTAGAAAAAAACATGCAAGGGCATAATATACGAGGTATTAAGCGCGCGTGACATTCCTGTTTGGGTGAGAAATCAGCAAGATATTGAAAACAATACTTCAAATAAAGTAGGCAAAACAAAGAATAGTTAGACTACAAGGAGATCCGTGTTTTTTTAAATCCTATACTCTAAATTATACAATTTCTCCCGTTGCTTCCCACAGTAAATGGGCACTCGCTATTAAAATGTTACGAGGCAGTAACCAAGGTAATTGTGACCAATTTTTGAACGTTTTTATTACCCATGCAACTATCAAATTGTTATCTGGACCAGTTCAGTTTGGTGCCACGCTTCAGTGATGCGACTTTGTATGGGGGTCGAAGCCGCTGGTAGAGTTGTCTTTCAATACTCCAAAAAGTATCCTAGAAACGTATGTATATTGTTCGCCTGTATTCAAGAGTAAGTATAGATTTTCCAATTAAATTGAATGAGCTACCAGTACCTAAAGATGGCAACATCTTCTTCTATCTTCTACTTCTATTATAGTACATATTTTTCGAAAATTACTTCATTTTCAAGGACTAGGTTATTAAATCATCATTAGTAATGTAACGCGAGTAAAGACGTTTTATTCCGTCAATTTATTTAACCGGATCACTCTATGATAAATAATAAATAAATTCAATTGAAAACAATTTCAACGACATTCCTGTGGGTGCCAGAATTACAAGGAATTATTTAAAAGTATTATACTTTTAAATAAATATTGATAAACTACGAAATGTACAACAAAGCGATACCATCGCGGCTCCTCTACTATCTAGACTAGCAAAAGCAATTTTTGGTTGAATTAATAAATCACTTTCGCGATCGCATTTCCCTGATCGGTAGCGCATTTTCATGAGTTTCACCTGCGCGGCGTAACTATAGGAAATACGAGGTGAGCGCACGCAACTATCCGCGAATAACACACACTCAACAATTTACAAAGTCTACAAGTCAAGCATTTAAAAATAAATATCTAAGTAAAGTATTCGAAAACTTGAAAAGAGTAACGGAACTTAAATGGAGTTTGGCTGGACACTTAGCTAGATGTGATGACGGTAGGTGGAGTAAATTTATAATTGAATGGGAGCCAAGACTTGAATGGTGAAATCCTGGCAGACCGGGGATGAGATTGACAGGTGTATAAAAAATATAGCACGAAAAGGTTGGATGCGAAAGAGCGTGCGTGGACAATGATAAATATATATTTTTTTTAATAATTCTCATTTCATAAAATAATCAGATACAAGCCTTATGAGAATAAAATTAGTATAATAAATACCGATTAGTTATTTAAACACCTGAAATTAATCCAGTCTTAATACCTTCTTGCTTCGTGAGATAAATCTTAAAACAAGACAACGGTCACAACGGTGATGTTAATCAAAGAATGAAATAAGGAACATTTGCATATTTATTGCGACGAGGTATGATCACATAAATAAATTAATAGAAATTTTATGTAAGTAGCCAGTGGTAATTTATATTTTAACTATATCATTTGACAATTATTATTCAGGATGTAGAGATTTATCAAAAATGACGTATAGAATTGAATATGCATTCGTTATAATAATATAGAGATTTTTTCAAAAACCCTTTTCTTTAAACCGTTTGTGCGTCTGATAACAATACCATATTCATTGTTATGAAGATTAATACAGGCGGCGTTAAATTGTGTTTTTCTATATTGTTTTTATTCCAAATGGACTTGGATACTTGCCATGTGTCTCCATCAATTAAGTTACCAACAGTATCACATGCTTTCCAATTGATTTTGAATGAAAAAAAATCATCTTCTTGTGACATATTTACCTCATTTGCACTTATAACTGTTATACCTAAGTATATAATGCTACAAATTTTACTTGCTCTTTGTTTGAATGGAGAAACAATGAAGGAGGTTAGTAAAGCAAAGTTAAATGAATGAATACTTCTCAGTAACAGATAAGCAGTTTAATTTTACAATTTTTAGCTATAATTTCAGAAGCAACTATTTATTGACGAAAAAGATTACTTATCGATTGTGAATACTGCCATGAAAGCACGCGATTTATCAAGAAACTGTTAGGCTGTTTACTTGACCATTCAATTTGAAATTCTTATACAAGTACTTAGTCACCAATATTTTAAGTATGCCGATACCAATTTTAGGAGACTGATACTAATATCAGTAAACAGGATGATACAAAATACAACGAACCTGTTGTCTTTATTTTCTATCACCCAAAACAAGCTGAGGTCTATCAATTTGTCTCTATTTAATTTACAACCTAAAACTACGTAGATACGTATCGATTCCAGGAAGAATAACGGAGGTAACAGCGTCGACGCATTCCATCTTAGAAACAAACACTCATTAAAAAAACCGTATCCATAATCGAAACACGTGGATATTGGAGTTCATTCACTGGGTCGCGCATTCCCCAACTTTTAACGGTCCTGAGCCCTTATTACGAGAGGCAATATTCAAACTAAAGATAAAAAGGTAAAAAAGGTTCGATAAGAGTTGCCTACGCAGTACGAGAGGCATCAATCTGGGCCCATGCTGAAGCCCACCGGCACACTCCATGCGTTTTTTACTTTTTTTTCTGATTATTAGGCCACATTAAAATGTCAGCCAGTGAATATAAAACTTTCGTTCTAAGTGCTCTGTTGTTGAGAGCGTGGGTACGATCATAAGTATGTTTTAGATGTTGTTTTTTTTATTAAATAGCCTAATATTTAGTGGTACCTAAAATATACGTTGCACATTCAGAAGTGTTTAATGTTCTCAGTAAAGAGTATCTACTTTTAAATGATTTTAAACGACAGTAACAAAACACAACGCCCGGAATATTTATAAACATCGGCTTATAAATGATCGTCTCTCCCCAATCCTGTACAGTTATAAATGTCTTGATATTTTTTACACCACAATTTATATTTATTATAATGAAACCGAGAATACAATTTATAATACTTTATCTCAACACAATTATCAAACATTGGGAACCGCTTCATTTAAGAAGGACTCCTTAAGATTTATTATGTATAAGGAAAAAGGCTCGCTTGTCTAGTAGGGTTTATTAGAAAGTCGGCTTATCTGAACATTTTTTGTGTTACGGTAAATCGGGTTGTCGGTCGTTTCCTTAGGTTGCCCGTTCCAGCGGAGCCGGCTGCGCCCGCGACGCCGCCGCCGCGCCGCCGACTCTCCCAGCCGCGTCGAGCGGGTGTAAGGGCCGGACACTACCGCACGTATAACGTTCTAACAGTATATTGTGCATATCTGCTGTCTACTGAATTGGTACAAAAAGTCTGCATTATACTATAAAACATTTAATATTACTAGATTAATCTTGTTTACGTATTTCTTGTGAGTATAATAATTCAACGATGAATAACTTAACGCCTTAACGAATAAGCCCGTGTTTGAAATACCTACTTAAAGATACATATTACTTCCTAATCGTTCAATGAACATACTAATAAAAGCTTTAGATATGCTTCTTTTGGTGTTAAATGATCACAGATATACGTTAAAAACTCTAACTACTCTTGCGCAAAACGATACAGGTGCCATCTATGAACACTGCTATAAATTATACCGATACTTTCGCTTGCCAACTGTGTTACTAACTCTCGATTTCTTCGCTTTGCAAGCATTCGCTGTACTTTGCTGGAGAAACTATAGGTGGAGCTATTTTCAGTTTTAGAGCCTTGTTTTAACTGTATCTACTTGTATACTGGTCATTGGGTTATTGAAGCACTTTTAATCCATACAGTTAAACTGTGAAAATGGATTAAAAATCTTAAGCTTCACATTCAAAATTCAGATGATAAATAATCACTATTTTGCTTTTCAAATTCCTTAAAACAGCTGATTTCATCGGTCCGTCGATGTTTCGTAGGAATCTCATCTAAGACCACAAGAACCACGAAACCAAACGAATTACAATAAATTCTTCATACTCGTACATCCTTATATAATCGGCTTAAATCGACATCACTTTAATGTCTGTATCCAAAGGTTCCCGAAAAGAAAACACGCCTGACCAGTACCGTTAGAAAAGACATTCCTTATGAAGTAATAAAACTGTCATTGCCATTCAACAAATGACTACCGTCAGCCGTATTCGTGGCTTAATTAATTATAATAGTTTTGAGAGATCGGACGATATTATACGTTACACTAGAGACCTGGACCTCACGGGGGGTACCGACTACGACCCACTACGGGTTCGAATAACAATATACCACCCACCTCGCGTCATAAACGGAATATATGGAAGTAATATACAGTTTTAAGACCCACTTATTTTATTTAATTGAAGATACTTTTATTGTTAGAATTGTTTGAAAATGTTGGTCGTTCGAATTCTTAATAAGGCTACCTCTCGTTGTAAATATGAGGTTGAATAGAGAGTTCATATACGTGAAATTCACAACGAAAATGTTTCTCTAAAATGTTGATGCCGGTTTCCAATCAACTAGTGTTTTACAAGGAGCGACAGCCTATCTGACCCCCTCAACCTCTGTTAACTGGGCAACGCAATACCCCTTAGGTTTATGCCCTCCTTTACTCCTTATGATTGGTAGTCAGTCGTTCTAACTTTGTACTGACTTCCAAAACAAGGGTATCCTTGTGGTGACCATCTATTTCATAAGTATTTATGAAATAGATGGTCACCCATCCACGGACCCACAAAGTGTAGCTTAACCTGTGCACTTGTTTTTTTTTATCTCTACATGGTCTAGTTTTAGTTATACTCGTATTACGTATATGAACAGAAATATAATAATAATAAATCTGAGCAGTGTATATTTAACAAACAATATTTTTTTAACTCCTCTTAAGTTTATACCTGTTTTATGACCTACTGACATTAACTGTTATTAAAATTTACTGCCGTGTCAAATATTACAATAATCCCAAGCTCAATGCATTCTTCGGCGATAGTTAAAAGTAAAACATGAACCGTTTTGTACCAATGACACAGTTTGGCTTCCTCAAATACTTAATACGTAACTTGTGATAATTTTTAAAAAGATTTAAAGTTACAAAATAGATCACATATAGTATAAAGTAAGATCCATTTATTATGATAGTTGAAGCGCGAGAGCGCAATACACAATGTAGAGCGGCATCTCTTTCCTACACCAGTAATAATATAACTTTAGGATGTAGCGGAAAGTTAAGTTAAGCTTACTTTGGGGTCCACTGCAACACCATATATAATTAAGTTGAAATAGGAGTAGTTTTACCTAAAGTCATATTTTTAAGGCAACGATGTGAACACAAATACGAAATTTATTAAATTTCAGGATAGTATTGCCTTAATAGTACAGAAGACAATCAGAAAATCGTAAAAGTTTGTCCAATTACCTTTGCGTTAAATGTCGTTAAAACTTAAACAATTGATGAAATATGTCACATTCACTCCCTAAGTTATAGGTCAAACATGCTGCAGAAAACATCAAAATGCTACTCTTAGCTTAAACGGAATAGTAAAATTCTTGAAGAATGTACTATAGAAGAGTGGATAAGAAAACAATTTGTCAGAATGCCCGAGATTATCTAAAACCCCCAGATGCCACATCCACATTATCCCAAAAACCGGAGCCTGTGTCGACTCTCACGGGTTCAACGGTTGCCGGCCATGTTAATCTGACTATTGATTATATTGGTATGCAGGACGCTGTGTACTTTAAATACCGTGTGTTTAAAAAGACTACTCATAATAATGCGCTCTTCTAAAGAAAGGGTAATTGATACCCTTCGCGTTATCAAGTGATGAAATCTACTTATCATATCGAGATGTATTTTGTTTCTTTTAAGTATAGAGATTTTTGTTATGAATTCAATATTAAGTTACTGCTTTAAAACTAAATTAGGTAAAGTTTGAGAAAATAAATTAGTATGTTAAATAAACATGACATGATAGAAATATAAGACTTGTATACGTTAAGAAATGAATTTTAAATTTAGGTCTTTAAAAGTGTCACAGTTTGAAAACATTATACTTAATTTTTCCATCTTAAGATTTTTTTCGTTTCTTTTGTCTGCAATTTTGTCCTAAACAACCCATTTTCTTTCTATAGCCATCAATTTTGATTTTAAATAATTTGGAAATTTAAGCTTAAGGTTGGCGATTTTTAATTCCGTTCCGGAATTATCTATTTTAAACGATTAGTGAATGGATGTACGCAGTGAGCGCATTAAACGAAATTATAACACACACTAAGCATTTATTTGTATGTGTGGACAAAACGATGCATCAGTCAGAGCGGTGAATGCTCTGCTTATAATTGTTTGTAATGGGACGTGGTCAGCATTACCTAACACTCTTATTATGTAAGTTGGCTACTAGTGTGTACCGGAGGATATCCTTGTAATGATGATTTGTTGTACTAGTTTCTGTGATGACAATGTTATGTTGCAGAAATGTAGAGTCCAGTATTCATGGTGTATTGCATTTGTTTTCGTAAGTCAGTGTCCATTGTCACACTTATTTATAGGTAGACCTGGTATAGCGGGTTTTAAAAGTAATAATTATTAAAAAAGATGCTACTCTGTATAAAAATACACGACTTTGTGAAACATCAGGCACTTCTGAAAAACGTACCTACTGGGCTCTTTCTTGTGAAGTTGTCATATGTTTTTTGATTATCAATTATAAAATTTGCTCGGGCATGCTTGTTCAGTGTTACTAGTATTGCGTTTAAATAGACAGAATAGTTTCGATAACAAACTACTTATATATATTTTAGTTGAGATATGTATCGGACCATAAGAAGTCAACGACTAGATTTTACAATACTCATTTGAAGTAGACAGCATATCGCACTGTTACAAACTATTTTTAACCGATTTCAATATAAGGAGGTACTCAATTCGGCCGGTAAACCTAAACATACGGCCCTTTATTATTTTATTAAAGAAGGTTCTTACATAAAGCATAAGTACCTCTACATTTTACACTAAATAACTCTTATCGAGCGAGAAATTGTGCGATAGTACCTTAGATTGCTACCTTAAACCGTAATAAGTATTTAAGATTTATAGAGATGTTAGGCACTACAAGGCAAATTAAAGTAACATAGTCTATCATAATGTACCTCATATAAAAAGAGTACCTTATTTTATTGAACTAAACCCTAATATTTTTGTAATATCTGACAACTGGAGCCAGGATCCAAGCTCAGTTTTAACCAGCATTTCAATAATGCATATTATTATGATGATTTTGCGTATTGCTTCTACTTACCTTCACAATTAATATTGTTGTGCACTAGCCAACATTTAGAGAGTGCATCAGTTAAATCTAGATGTGTGATGTAACTAAAAAGCAATTTATTATTTAGGTAGCCGGTAGCGGAATTCCTAGTGCATGAATTTTAATTAATGTTAAATTCACTGCATTCTGTTTTAAATAACTTATGTATAATAAAATAAAATTATTACTTTTGCTTTATAATTTAAGCTTACTACCTACGTCGCGGCCTGATTTTGTTGTTTTTTTCTGGAAAATGCTCTTGATCAATAAATTGACTAAATATTAAAGATCTAAAGCTGCTCTTGCAGGTGATAAATTTTACGTATAGCCTTCCTCTATAAACGACAGCACAAAAATGATTTTCAACTCGAACCAAGTATAATTTGAGATTAATATGTCCAACCATATAAAGTTTTCATCTTCGTTATATTAATAGTATTAATACTGAAAGTAGCCTACCTATTTCAGTTTTGATCTGTGTATCAGGTATCTGTCAACCATTGACAACAAAGCTACAATGAAAGTTTGTTACATAACTGGAGCATACATAAGTAGCGCATGTATTTATTCAATTAGTTTTATTTTAGTTCATGAATATACATTATGCGTTGCAAGTTCAAAATGCCGTGTAATTATCGTATCAACATCGGTAGGTATTACAATCACTACTATTTCTCTTTTTTTCTTCTAGCATACTAGTATATTCGCAGTTGTTAGCAGTTCAATAATTCAGTATTTTTTGTTTTCATGGCAAGTGTTCTATATTTATTTCTATGTTTAAAATATATTCACAAGGCGGATTGTAGAAATCTGACGTCCGAAATTGTAGATTTCGGGACTGTGTCTATAATTTTATGTAATTTAGAAGCCATTTTTTTAAATAAATTAATAGTTTATCTTATATTCAACTTATGCGGATTCTTTCGTTTCATTTAAGTCTGAAGCTTTAAGCTAGCCATGAAGGTTTTTCGAAAACCCTTTAATCGAAATAGACGATTGCTTTCATGTTCTTGCTGTCGTCAACAATAGTGTAAAACCATTGACCGACATAAAATTGATGCGCTAACACTATACGTGACAATGCGTAATACCTAAACACTAAGGAAAATTCCCTCAGATTACATAGCAAGTGTCACTGACAGCGATCACGACTTACATTTGAGGAGGAAGCGTTTACGAAGGCACTTCCTTTTCATAAAACATATATTTTACTTTATCGTACAATATGTATGTAAATTCATGCTTACCCGGCGATAACGATCTTATCTATGTATCGAAGTAACGCGTCGCTGGCTCTACTCTCTACGTGTGTTCATAAAACAGGTGCTCAGGCTAGTGAAACTATTTTTGTGAGGTTAGGTTAGGAAACATGGGTATTTCCTCAATTGACCTTCTAAATGGACATAGGAAACTCTTTCGAGTCGAATGCTTCAGACGTTTCGGCTGAGTGACTGCGCCGTGGGCTCGATAATACTCGATATCACCATTCATGAGCATATACTAACTAAATTACATTATTAACTTGCTATTACAATGCTAATAGGTCTGTCGTTCAATAGCGGACTTGCGACAGATCTTTATTTGGTTTTAAAGTTTCTTGCAACATGCATAAATAAGTAGGTATTGGTAGAAATTCTTGCAAAAAGTTAGCTGTATAAGGTGTCGTGGTGGCCTTGCGGTTCTTTGCACTATGTGCAGGTTCGATCCCAACGCGAGCTAAGTAACAGTGCAACTTTTTAAAGTTATACGTATTTCTTCTTAATTACTTTAAGATACTGCTGACTAACGGTGAAGGAAAACAGTGCCAGCAGTGGGACGTATAAAGGTTATAAGTATTAATATTATTATAAGGTTCCTTAGACGTATACTCATCTGCAGTAAAACATATCAACGTCATTCAGTCAGTCTAAAATGCTTGATGGCTTCGCTACACAATGGGCAAGGAAAGGAACATGGGTAGGTTTAGTCAGTAAAAATCGGACACTGCCTTACGCTGGATTTCAAGGACTTTAAACCAAAAATTAAATATTATTTTTCAAAAGCTTAGCAAGAAGCTTCTTGAGATAGAACGAATTGAATAGTAGTTTCCGAAACGAACTACTTAATTTTATTGTTAGAATAGCCGTTTTTAGAAGAGTCAGTATATGAAATAATTTTGTTCAAAGAGATGTTCTTTTTCTTACGGCATCAGCGTATTTAATGAATATTGGTCGTAGGTACCTGTCAACCAAATCGGTGATTTGTCAAAACAAACCATTCCATGTTAAAAATGTCCCTTTATGTTACTACCGCTAATTGCGATGTGCAAGATGTTCTAGAATGATAATCGCAATATTATATGGCTGTCTTAATAAAGTCATCAGATTCCCTCTCGTTGTAATGATAGTAAAAGTGTCTCGAGTGCCATTCGCCGGCACGCTCGCGCCTATACTGCAAGCTTACTACAACATACTGCGCTTCCTTATTTTTTCTTCCATTTATTCATTTTAATCATCTTATAACTTTATGAAAGGATTGTGTTTTATTTTTACGTCACTCTCGGATAACTTAACAGTAATTAATTTGGTAGTATTCACGATATAAATTTAGATTTTTATTATTTTGATAGCAGGATAAAAGGTATCTGGAATATTCCAGAGCTGTTTGCTTGATAGGGTGTCAATGTCAGACTTGAGAAGGATGGAGCGAATCCAATCAGTTGGGGTCCGATTGTATGACGCAAATATAGAGCATAGGCTGCATGCAGACTGATCACGCAATAAATCACGTTTTGGGAATGCAATCTGTTGAGAAGATTTATGGGATACAACATTGAATAATAGAGAGAATATGTTTGTATGTGTTGCTCCGTTCCACTTTTGGGTGCAGACGTCTTCCCGTATGGGTTAGCGATAGCAGATTCGAATTTTGGAATAATGGTTTCCCCACGATTGTCCTTCAACGGTAGTTTGGTATCTTAGAATAAAGAAGAAAGTGTATATAACTTTTGAAAAGTCCAGTGGTAGTTAGGGCTCGAATCAGCATCTCGCGCATACAAATTCATACATACAACATTTTAACTAATTTACTCTTCTTCTTGAGAAAAGAACTGAAAACTTAAACGTTCTTAACCTGAAAAGTGTTATTTCATCATCAAAAAACTAAACAAAAACATTTTCGCTTTTAGAGCAACACAATTTAAGTACAGCAGCAAATAAGGTTTTCTCATAGTATTTTTATCAAAATTTGATAATATTGTTTTAACGAGCCTTTAGTGGTGCTGTACTAAAGATGCATGTATCTATAGGGACAATTGAGTGTGCAATTTTAATCCAGCTCACTAGGGGAGTGTCAATCAACGGGATCCTGTTGGATAGCTCCCCTAGTGTGTACCAGCTACCCACGCCCTCTGTGACCGATCCAAGGCCCTGGCTTCATTCTTTAGACCTTGGCTAACTATTATGATTGTTGCATCCAAATAAGACCTATATTCTAATAGCACTAAAGATTACATTCAATTGATGCATCAATCCCTGATTTTACTTTCGGAAGTTCCATATCTTTGACACAGATTCTTTAATTAGTACAAGACGCACCTCACCCTTCACACAAACGCGTTAGCTCGATACGAATCTCAAACATTTTTATCTGCCCAACACAAACGAATATCTACTCTACTTCCACAATGTAAAATTACTTTTTACTCTAATAATACAGTTTTGACGATATAATATCATCGCATCGTATCCGCTACACAAATATGAATCTTAATGCTGGGGATTACGAGTTGAATTGCATAAAATCTGTTTCCGTGCTATAAAAGTATGGTGCACTACAATTTTCGAATTCTGATTGATTGTAATAGAATCGAAAATGGCTTGGTTGGAATCGCGCGCGCATTAGATCGCAGTCGCAGAGAGGCAGTGTCGCGAAACGCGACCACGTTGCGATATAAAAGGAGTTTTGTTAAAATTTCTTTATCACACACCAACTGCCTGCACTCGCGCTCGGACACTCACCGGTCTATCTTACACAATGTCTGCCCGATTATTGGTGAGTTATACTTTTTTATTTACAATCATAAATCATATATTCATCAATCATCCCCATTCATAACTACCCCCCAAAATATTTACATTCAAAATCCGTTACGTTTGTATCATATTATTACGTATAATATAATATAATAATGCGTGTGTGAACCATTCATCAAAAAATCGTCTTTCTGCAAAAGTGTACAATTTAATTTAAACATATTGGCAAAAAATTTTGTTTTAGGTTCTGTTTTGCAGAACTAAAATTATTTGAAATCCTTTGTAACAAATTTAACAAACAGTTCGTTGAAATAGAAAACGTTAACATTGACAGCTATGTCCCAACATTATTAAAAATAAACCAAAAAAAAATATTAGAGAAACAACAGCTGATTGCGATCCAATCAGCATTGCTTCACTTGTGAATTGTGATCTATATAGAAACCTGTCGATATCTTATTAAGAACTTCGACACAATTTCTCTCACCATCATCATCTCAGTAATTTCCCATCTATTGTAGTTGAGTAGGTGTCAAAAAACTTATCGATTCATTATATCTCGATGCTAATTTCCATTAATCGATTAATCTTTATGATGTAAAAAGCGGGTAGCGTTTATGATTGTAATCGTAGCAAATACTCGAGGGCATAAATTATCGAGTAAACAATCGATGTCGTTTTGGTTCGTCCTATTTTCTATTGTGAAAAGAGCTAGAAAAGGGGATATGTATTCAGTGTTGTTGACTGAGGTACAACCGATACTCGGTAAGTTAGAAAGTTGTCTCGAATGTCACGTTCTATTCAATATTTTGTTTTTATTCGACTGATATTTATTTGTTATTACTTCATTACGATATTGTGTTAATTTTGTGTTTTACTAATAATTGTTATTCAAAAAGCTTTGCCTTTTTGCCTTGCGATGTTTACTAAGATTTGCTTCTGCGATTTTGTTTTAATATTCCAAGTCTAGTTCGTTTATATTTATTGTCCACGATTAACACATGCTATGGTATAAAACGTGTGAACAATATGCAAGAGGCATGAAGTTTTATTACCTTAAATAAAACTTCATGCCTCTTGTATAAATTAAAAACGCTTAACAATACTTTGTAACGAGTATCGGTTTGCCTCAGATGGTGCTAAATATACTAAATCGCTTTTCTATCAATTTTGAGGAAGGAAATGTTAATAAATTATTCGCCTTAACTATCGATTTTGCTCTACATTTCAGTAAAATAATCACTCTCTCGGTGTTATTTACTTCCAATCCATTTCAAAATTCATGATTTTATAGTCGCTATGACGAGATACGTCAATTCTAAAGTTTAGGCGGTATACCTTTTTAAAGTGAGGTTGAACAATTGATCATATACTCTCATAAAAATCCTTACATTTCTGTCTCATTCATCACAACCTTATTTCAACCTTCCAGGTGGCTCTTGTCTGTGTGTCCGAGCTGGTAGCGTTGATCGCAGCCGGTGGTGGTGGCGGCGGCCACAAGAAGGTCATCATTCACGTTCCGCTGTTCGTGAAGCACCATCATCACAAGCACACCATTGTGAAGCACATTCACCACAAGAGCGGCGGCGGCGGTGGTGATGACCACTATGAGGTCCTCGGATACACCTACGGGGAACCGAAACCAGCTCCTCATTTCGGAGGAGGTACGATTTTATTCCATATTCTTCACCAGGATATCGTAAGATTGTAGACGCGAAAGCGAGACGCCGATACGCCCAGTTGAGGGTGCCGTCTCGCCATTTATCAATGTCGAAAGTGCTATTTTGTATACTCATAGAATAAATGCAAGTCCTATAAGCGAAGAGGAAACGTAAATTTAGAAGGAAATATTAGAAGTTCCAGCTATCTAGTCAAATTTGGATGGAGGCATTTCGACTCTTCAAAAAGCGATGTGCTAAAACTACCTCTACATTAAGGAGTTATCAGAGCTAATAAGTGCCATATTTTTAAACCTGAACACGTAGCTACATAAACGTTTACAATTTATTTTAATTGGCTACCTGTTGATGAGGGACAGATAAAATGAAAAGCACATTTAAATCGTGGGACCAAGGAAAGCAATTTATAGTGGAAAACAATTGCAACATTACAAATAACGAGAATGTTCTTAATGTATTTGTAATGACGTGCCGGGACAGTGAAATATAGATGTGTAACTTGATTGGGAACTAAAGTGGTAATGGTTGCAGGTCACGGTTGGGGTGCTGCTGAGGAAACACAAGCGGAAGGTGGATATGGGGACTCCCCTGTAAGCTTCGAAGGTGGAGCTGGAGACCACACAGGGTATGCACTATCAGGCGGAGAGGATGAACATTTTGGAGGGGATGAAGGTCTTGGGGGCTACTAAACAAAAACACAGTATATTTATAGCAAGTTGTACCAAAGTGTTGATCAGGCAAGCTCCAAGCGCTGTCACATTTTGGGTACATTAAATCAGTACAAATGATAACAGATTTTGTGATTTCGAATTTAGTATTAACTCGATGTAGGAGGACTGGATCCTATGCATAATCCTCATTATATTTACATCGTTGTGTAAGTTTGTTATGTTCGTTTTACAGTGAGACTGTAGCCTATAATCCGTCTGATTGTGTATTAGCTTTAGCCCATATCTAGATTTAAGAAACTATTGTTGTGAAGTATATCCCATGTAAAAGGGGCATTGTTATTAATATTATATTCGATGTTTATTTAAAGTATTATCATCTGCATTGTGTATTATTTTCCCTATTTATTTTACGCGTCCGTTAATACTAAGTTGTAACTTTTGCAAAGCTATTCTTGAAATGACAAAGTGTGTTGAACTATAGTTAATAAGTTCTACAGAAGTATCAATGTTACACTATAAAAATAAACGAACAGTGTTTGGTATTTGCAATAAAAAGTAAACAGTGACAGTCACTTTCTATCGTAGCATATCTTTGTTCGTTTTGTGATTTTCCGCGCCCGGATTCACAAAGCTAATAAAAACTATTTCTTTTTTCTTTCCTACATAGAATTAGTTCCGGAACCTTAAGTGCGTTAGTTGTTTTATTTCTATTACGTTCATATATTATGAAGCAAGATGCGGAAGTTGCACGCGTGCTGCTACATGATTTTTTATCTTATTTTTACAAGACGTATTCGTTTGATTGCATAACGTTTTACATTATTTTCGTAGCATTTAGCAGCAAACAACTATTACTTAGGCAACTGTTGTCTATGATATCCATAAAATTTTGGTAAGCTTATTCGTAACAATGTAACGACTCTGAAGAATTCATGTTTCAGTTGCACTAGTTGTACTATCACAGGTTACGTTACACTTGATACGGACGATCCGTGGGTGGGTGACCATTTATGTCGTACCGAGTTCCTTCATGTCGAAAGGCACGTTAAATTGTGGGTCCCGGCTGTTATATACATCTCTTTGACAGTCCTTACAGGTAGACAGAAGCAGGAAAGCCAGACAACCAGTCCGACTAAGGAGTATCATTTTGGATTGAATGGGTAACAGTTGACTAGAAATTAGAGACATTTTTATAAACTAACTAAGCATTTTGCTGTTTTGTTTGAGAAAATTTTTCACAGGGTTTGACGTAAAAAAGGGCATAAAATATATAAAATGTCCCACCGTTAACATAAAACGTTAGTAGATTCTGAAACTGTACCGAATGAAGAAAAATGAGAAACGGATTGGTAAATATCACCACTCTATAATGTGAGATATGGTTGGTTGGTTCCACGTGGTCAGGTTCCATGTAGTCCAGGACATAGAGTCATAAAAATATTTGAGGTCATTGCGTTAGTAGTTATTGTATTTATCAATCGGACAGATAGATTTTAATAAAAAATACTCAGAAGCTTTGATTCTTCAACTTCGATCCTTGAACTGTTAACCGGGAAAGTGTGATAATGGCATAATTTGTTATGTTGCTTCTTTAACCAGACATATTATATTCTTAATCTCAATTAGTTCTGTGATCGAAATACAACCATATTTTTAAACATTCGGAATTTTTTATACATGTATTCTGGCCAAATACATCAAAGACATAATTCATACTCAAATAAGTTTTTGTAACATATATAAATCGTTAATTATTTCAGGAACAAATTAGCTCATCGACGCAATGAAACGGTCTAGTCAAATAAAAACACAAAATTCTAGTTAACTACTCAACATGTTATAATACAAGAGCAGCCAATAAAATACATTTTCATGACTTTTATTTTTTAATTTACCAATTGAATTATATCATTATTGCAGGTCTCTCTTTTCCTTATCATCCTTACAAAACACTCATATCATATGTGATCTACAATTTGCTTTTTTAAACCATATTTACTCAAAATTCTGAAGAGAAGTTTCACTTAATCTAATGTTTTTCATTTGAGCTGAAATGATATCTGCCAAGATATATCGGGCTTGTACTAACCAAAAACAGCTCTTCTCTGCCTTTGCATTTGCCAAAGTTTCAGGATAGTTGACTCTGTAAAGATTATAGCGATGGCAGATGATCTACTACAACCTTCTCAAGTACTGCAACAATTGCAGTTGTTGAACCGTGGCAGTGCGCCACATAAAGTAGAGCAACGTCTCTTTGCTTATATTACTTTAAGAGGTGGTACTACGTCCTTAAAGGGAAATTACACTAAACTTCTCTTAACCTTTATGGAAAACTAGCTACTGCCCGCAGGCTAGTGAGCAAGCCTGCCCGCTACCAATAAAACAATACCCTCGGCAGCACAAAATCGGGATAAAAGCTATCCTATGTGTTAATCCTGGTTATAACTACCTGAGTGCAAGTTTCTAAATTTTGAATAATAGTAAAATATGCTGTCTTACGGATTGAGATATTATTTTCGAATGTTAGTCATCAGAGTCCACGCTTAGTCACACAACAGCGATTGATTACGCTTCGGTCTTCATGCACTGATTTATAATATCGTTAACCGGGAATAATAGCCGTTCGATATTAATTTTCTAATTAGCTGTCGCCGCTTTGTTTATTTCAAGCCAATTATTTGATCACGTACTAAATTAGTTACCACAGTTTTTTCCCTTAGTATTTCCTGGCGGTTTCTTCGTGTGGACTTATAATTATAGTTCATAATTAGTAAGCCTGTGATCCTCATTAATAATATGGTTTTTGTCAGTTAAGGACGCTCGATAGTCAGCAGTATATTATACAGATTCGTAGTAACATAACATTATGTTCTATTTCCTTTTTTACTTAAACGCAATAAACCATTTCTGTTTTCACTTTTATTGCCTTCTTTGTGGAAGTCGATTGTTAGTGTCTTATGCATTTATTTAGGAATAAATAATATCTGGTGAATAAAAAAGTATAAATTGCCATCAAAAATAAAGTAGGTTGAATTACTTCACTTTCCTTTTTGCTAGGCATTATCGTAGTAAATGAGTTACTAGGTATAGTAAGGCCTTACGTAGACGAACGCAAGGCGTCGGAAATAAGACATCTTCTTGGCACCAAGCCCTTCAAAATCATGGAAATTCGTACTAAGTACTTATAGTGCTTTGGATATGACATTTGATTAAAGAAAAAACATAATTTATTAAGGCAATCCTGTGTGGGCTTGAATTAACTTCTCAAAACTTTCGAGTCATACATTGACGATATCAAACTTGATTATTAAACACTAATGGCATTTGGAAGGTTCATTCATGTAGGACGGGTCTTTTGCAAACAGTTTTTTGTAAGTCTATAAAATTTACTAGAGGCGCGCAGAGCATCCGCAAGCAATTTCCTCCGTCAAAGACGATGTCTTCATTCATCCCGCCAGACTTGTGTTTCCGTAACTCATCAGCTACAAATTGCATATTTTGAAATTTAACAACAAATTCTCCTATTTCAATTGTACCTTAATAATATGCAACGAAAATACAAATTACATAACAAAACATTAAGTTATAATAATGCTTTATTTTAGAAACAAATCATTGGAAACGTCCGAACATGTTTTGTGGCAATTTCTCCAATAGTTTTCCGTTCCCTTGGAGCGTGAGAAATGTCGATGACATCTGTGAGCGGGTTTTGTTTTATGTCAGTTTTCATTATCTTCATTCATTGGGATTATTTTTTACGTTTTTGTGAAACAAAGGAATATATGGGCGGGCTAAAGCGAGCTACAGTACGGCAGTTTAGTCGCGTGATGCGAGTGTGTTATTAGAAAAACCTAGCTTTTATAATTATATTAAAGGGTAAGTTATATACTTACTCAACTACTCGCTGTTTTTGACTGTGAATAAAGACGCTCACAGAATCCTGAACATTCTCATCGCATCTGTCTGTGATTATATTAGAAGCCAAACCCGTCATAATTCGGTTTCGGTGAAACTCTTAAAAACAATGTTCATTGTTAAATAAATAAACAAAACCATTTTATCACTATTTATTTTAACAGAATCACAACATTACTATACATAAATGAAAACAAACAAAAGTTTTATAAATTTGGAAAGATTAAAGAAGAGAGAAACAAAGGCTCCCAACAAGGAAGTGGTTCCACCTGAAATTCTATTACAAACTATTGTTATTCGTACAAGTAATAATGGAATTCGACCCACTGTATTCACCGGATACAATTATTGAATAGTTTCTTATTGATTGCACAACACTTAAGTAAGGATTGCTTTTTTCTTATTAAATTACTCAGTTACAGTTACGTTGACACTCTAACAGTCTTTTTTTCAAGTTCTTGCGCAATTCCGGATCTGGGGCATGTCGAATCTAACCGATGTCGTTTACTATTTGGGGTGTAGTAAATTACAATGTAGTGGCTTGGTGACATAAGAGCTTTCGATAACTGAATAGATAGTTATAAAACTTATACATAACAATGTAAACCTAAAGAAGTAAGTATACTTAATTATTGGTCACGTTTTTGAGATTTTCACTCATAGAGTTGAGGAGTCCGTAACTTATTTTATTCTATTGGGTTAGACTCGTAAGCTAGCGTGGTAGTCAAACAAGCCTTCCCTTCCATGGGAACAAGCCTAGCACTACTTTACTATTACTATTGAGTCCAAAACTAGTCGGGTGATATCAAGATATAGTTTAGCGTAAGTAGCATAAAATAATTAGGTATGATGGATTACACGAAAATTACAATTACAGTAAACACACTTGTTGAGATATTGGGTCGTATTACAACTAGTTAACAATGTTTGATTAAAACTACATAACACCTAAAACTAGTTACTATCTTAAACCAATAACATGATACATATTTTCTCTAGTGAATAATATGGATTAAAAATATTTGGTAAATACGTGGGTGAGTAAATTCTTAAGTATTCTTTCACTTCATAGCCTCACGTGTTTTGTGGTTTCAATATACTAATGATTCTACGTTACCAGTTTTTGTTGTCTGTTGTATCCCAGCCTCCCTTGTGAATGATATTGGTGTGTCATCTGACAAACCGTTCTCTTCATTCGAAATGAATGATGCGTCTGTGCCATCCGTACCTGTGAACGAGTTCAGTTGTCCATCGAAGCCATCAGCTTGGAATGTAACTGGATATTCAGCTGATGGCTGAGCGCTCGGCAGGCCAATACTTTGAGTCGGATCAGATGCAGCGAATGGTTCACTCTGAATGTTTCCACCGAAAGTCTCGATTCCGTCTGATAGCGCTGACGTAGGATCGGGTGCTGCTGCAAAATGCGTTGGTATTGGACCATGGGAGTTAATTACCGTGAACGGATCGTTTGTCGGTTCCGATGCCGCACTCCGAACATACCCAAACGTAGCCGGGAATCTGTTCTGTAGTTGGTTCACTGATGTGAACACGTCATCTTCTTCACCTTCTTCTGTCACTTCATAACCGTGCGCTGTTACTCCTTTGCTTGGTATGTTTGGTAACGCCCCCGGTAATGAATCGAACACTTTAACTTGTTTGACAGTGTGTTGGATTCCATGCACGTGGGGAGCTTGAGGAGCGGAGAAGCCAGTGTTTGGGAAACTGTCTCCGTAAGAGGGCACCGATGGAGAATACGAAGAAGTGAATTCGTCGTCAAAGGAAGGACCTGAACTTGGCGTGTACGAGAAGCTGGGAACTGCGGGTGCGTCGTGATGATGACCATGTCCGTGGTGTCCGTGGCCGTGGTGACCATGATGTCCGTGATGTCCATGATGACCGTGATGACCGTGATGACCGTGGTGGCCATGGTGATGTCCGTGACCATGGTGCTTAGAATGATGGTGACCATGAGCACCTTTCGATTCCGTGGTAGTCTTTAGATGCACTTTCTTGTGATGATAATGGTGATGTCCATGAGGTATATGCGGCTGCTTATGATGGTGGTGGTGGTGGTGGTGATGATGCTCTTTCTTCGGCTTATGATGATGATGGTGAATGGTTATCACTTTCTTATGGTGATCGTGGTGAATAAACTCCGGTATGTGCACTCGCACATGATCACTGAAAAATATTGTTTATTTAATTCAAGCTGTGAACATAAAATCTTAAACGAGTCTTCAATAATGCAAGCTATTGCCATTTCTTATTTCGCAGGATGCAAAAATATATTAATAAATAAAAACTCATATGATTGACATGAAAATTTCGGAACACATTAAACTACTACATAAATGGTATTTAAGTCGCATTGCTATGGTTAAATTCGCCTTATATTTATTAAATAATGTTGTGTAGAATGTCACAAAATAGTAAAATCCTTTTTTATGTGGTGCAAAAAAAGCTGGACCTAAACTGAATAATCGAAATGTACACGGTAAATAATTGTAATAAGGTTTGAAATGTATGATTCCTTACTGGTGTTTCCCGCCGCCTCCAGTCTCGCCACCTTCGAGACACAGCACTACCAACACAGTCAGATACTTGGTGAGTTCCATGGTGCCGGCTGCACCACAAGAAGCCTCAAACACAACAGTCCACAGCACGCAGTGACCAATACAGCTAAACTAATATCACCAATGGAACGGACCTACGTTCACATTTTGTTTTACATCACAAGCAATACTTTCTTTCCTTCCAGATTTTTAGTTTTATTTTAGATCAATGGAGCGACGAGCACCGCAAGGCAGCACCGCACTGCCGCCACGCCGCACTGGATTGAATAGCGCAACATCGTGAGATGACCATTTATCCAATTTCACTTAAATAAACCCGTAATATCAACAAAAAGACAACAATTGCCATTGCCGGCGAAGCATGCTAAAAGACATAGTGCGCGTGCGCGACGGGACGATTGTGGCTCTAATTTTCATTGATGCAGAGTTCTTTTCATTCGCCAGGAAATAAGGGGCTAGCTGTTTTTTGCTAGCACTGTGTGTAATAACTATTTCACTGCCGTTCCAAACATAGCATTCGGTCTGACCACAAGGTGGATGCTGTAAGAGTTACGACTGAGCTCTCGCTGTGGCACTCAGAGCTGTTATTTTTAATATTTTTACTTGAAAAATACTGAATACATCGTTGTAAAAATCTTCACGGACTAGAATATGAACACGTTATTCCAACATTTTTCATTCCATTTATTTTAAGTAATCCCCATTCACGTAACATGGACATCTCGTAGGTTCGTTGAATGAACCCAATAAAAATAGAAAAAGGTCAGTGTAAGGTAACAACATCGATTAGTTATTCGTTTAAGTGCGGGGTGGCATCCAATAAATAAAACTTGTAAGGGTCAGATCGTGCTCGTAAATAATTCTTAGAGTGTACCCATTAAAATTTAATCACTCGTTACGATTGGATTTATTGATTTTGTAGCCCTAGATGCATTGGTATATGTGTCTTTTTCGGTTTTTTATTTATATTTGTGAAGAGGATCCTATGGTGCGAGTAAGTTAACCAAGTTTATTTTGTGCCTTCCCAGTTTCTAATCAGATGTGTTCCTAGCAGCGTGTGTATTTTTTAATAACATGTTGAATGAACATTGAATTTTATGTTTTAATTAAGATTTCTAAATTAAAACATAAAACATCCTTGGTCGTTTAAAATTATTTTTAATTTTTATTTAGTAGATAACATGTTCAGAAAAATTGCCTTTTTATGGAGGATTGATGATAGGTAAAATAGAATAAAAAACAAAATATGCTTAAATTACTTTATTTATCAGTAACCAATTACCTAAACTTATATAATAAAACATATGATAATTAATCGATGCGTTCGCCAGCTTTGTCTTTTAAATAAAGTGGAAATTGGAAGATAATACAATATCAAGAGCATTCAATTATTATTATTCGTTTTCGCAAACTAATCTGGGAGTAATATAATATATCTACGAATTCTAATGAAGATTAACGAATTTCGCTAGCACCAGGAAAAAAGATGATGCCAGCTTGCGTTATAAATACTCGTGCACTTATAAGGACCATATTGTCCTAAAAAGAATAAATCAGCAGCAAGTTATAAGCATATTAAAATATCATAACAGTCGTGTAAAATTACATTTCAATGAGTCACAGCTCGGTGGCGTTTTATGACCGTATCGACTGGTTCAAATATCGGAATAATACAAAAAGGAGTCACCGATTCGAATACAAGACTCAAAGAGTAGAATTAAATTATTCCATTGCATTATTCAGCATTTATCAAAGTCCCTATAATACTTATCTAAGGATAGTTCTAGTAAATTAGTTACAATAGTCAAGTCAGTCTTTAGTTTACAGAAACGTAGAGCAGATTTATTTTTACTATTTATTTGTACAATATTTTAAGTTTCCGTATATTCTAACAACTTAATTAAGTATATGTTTGAAGCTGTCAAATCATACCTTTTTATATATTTCGTGATTACAATACGTTACAATATTTGCCGATTGAAGAGTTTATAAATATTTTTTCGTAACGCATTTTTGATTATGGCTGGTCACACCTCACAACAATAGTTTTGATGTTTACTCTGAAAAAGAAAGTAGTTTCTTCATGAGATTTTGTTTTATTTCGTCCCATAATATTATACCTGTAAGTAAATAACATAAATATAAAAATACAACAAATAGAAATTAAAATAAAAAGCAAAACAGATAAGAAAATCGACTTCAACTTGAGCAAAAGTCTAGCAAATTGGCATTGTTCATGCGGTATTTCATTAAAAAATGCAGCCAAATGGATCCATTGTGTAACAAACGAAAGAACACAAGAATTTACTCTTCTTTAAAAACACGGGTTGATAATAGAAACTTTACACTTTTATGGTAAAAAGTTTTCTACTATTATTTACAATTAACCTGTTTTGCTTGGTCACAGTTGAAATACCTATTTCTATGCTTGGAAATATATCGGTTTTCATAGAAAGCAATAATAATTATAGTGAATCGGGGACCAGGGACAGTATGGTGAGAAAATAAAAGGGGAAACTCCGTTCATATTTCGATGAATCTTGGGCTCCTGTGCAACTTTCAATCACCTGCTGACAATTTTATGCTAGCCCATTTTTTTAGGAATTAACCATATTTTTTCTAATCAAAACTGTTTCAATATCCAAAACAAAAGTTTGCAAAAATAATTAACTTGGTAAGGAAAAAGTGTGATTAAAATGACCAAGATGACTACCACCTTACCTAATTCCTTCTATAGAGCGGAACATGTGCGATGTGACGACCGGGTAAGACTGGATACTCGTGAGACGGCACATCAGGGATGTCGAGCGCGGAATCCGGAAGGTCCGGAAGAAATTCCGGGATCCCGATCCCCGGGACCGGCTGGCTGTGCTGCCCTGAAGGCGGCTCATCGTGTATGTGCATGTGGTGGAAATGCTCGTGTTCTTCGTGGTCTACGTGGGGTTCGTGGTGCGTGTGGTGATGGTGTATCGTCTTGTACACCGTGTGCGTGTGTCTGATCTTCTTCACTTTGTACGGCACGTGGATCACCACCTTCTTGTTGCGCCTGTGAAGAGAATATCCCAGTTTAGCAATTTTTAGGCTGTTTAAATAAATTTTCACAAATAAATCTTCCGCACTCAACATTATTTTTCTTGCATAGATGATTAATTTCGTTAAGTTTATATTAAAAGCAAATAATTAATTTAAAATTTAAATGATGCGTCTCCCGTGAAGCATCATACAATTTCCCAAAAATTCTCGCATCAGTTGACACCACAACTTATACAATATTTTCTTTCTTTCCTATTACGAAATCCGAAAACACTTCACTTATGAAACAGTGATGTGTGTTATTGTGTCTTAACGACATGCTATTTATTAAACGTAACAAGGCAATTGTTTATAATTAGTGTCGTTCCGAAAGCTGACTATAAGGCGACGTGGTAATACCAGTGCTTGTGGTGTTTACATGTTGGTTATAAGTTAGTAGTATAGTCTCGTGGTGAAAAGCGCGTGGTTCCTTCACAGGCCGGTAGTTTCGGAAGCTTCCTAGTTCGACGCGCGTGAGTGCAATTTCTACGTTGGCCATTATTTCATTCCCTCGATTGTATAATGGAATTCGTAATACTTGTGATTGTGATTGGGATCGAGTTTTTATGATATTGATAGCGAAATCTCCTACCTACGTTATTTTAGGGTGTTTTGGATTCGGATTTAGTTTTACCCATCTGAACTGAATACTTTATTTTTGGTATTTCGATTTGGTAGCCATTAAACATTAGTCTCACATGACAAGACAGGTTGGTTGGTTAAGATCTATGAATGACGATCAGTTCCAAAAGTAGTAGTCATAAATGTCAAAGGCTTTCCTTGATTGATTTCATAAGGTAAAAAGAGGCCGTTTGGCAAACACATTTTCATCTACAGTATTAATAAAAGAAAAAATACTCGAACTAACTTCGGCGAATGAGTTTAACTTTTATTATCCACGAGATTCCATCCAAATTGCGAGTTATAATAATATGAATAAATGTATGGTGATTAAAGATATCTTCACAGTTCAATGTTAATAAAACCAATATCGTTCTAAAATCATAAATTAACCGTAGCCCCATAAATGGATCAGTAATGTGTTCAAAATTATATAGGTATATATATTTATAAAAATGTATCCGTTTGTATTGCGATACGATGGACGATGTACGATTTTATTTTTTGCAGTATGTAATGGAAGGAATAAGGCAGGGTTTAGGTTCTCGCCTCGCTGAGCATGCGCGAGCGATCCCGTGACTCTGGCCCTGACCCTGACTCTCAACCCTCGCCGTACCCTCGGCGTGGGTTGAAGTCATTAAAGTTTCACCCCGGAAAAAAGGTACAGCATCAGGCCAGTAAGATTATAGGATTTACGACGGTACCTGACCCACGAGTATCATTGACTCTATGATTTTAAAGACCCTCTTTTCTATTCGTTTTATCAATTCATTCTATGAACCAGAAAAAAAATAAGCTGGTTAAATAAAAATGTCGACAGATAGACATAGTTTTGGGATGTATCGTTTTGCGTTAGATTTGGATATCATAATATTCGTAAGATTAAAACTTGGAGTTTTCAAACCAGTTACCATCAGAGTAACATTTTGACAATAGTTAGTGTTGATAGAAAGAACTCATATTGGACATGACAGTTTCAAGTCACGTGACCCAGAAGGAAATGTCATTTCCATACATTACATCTTTTTTGCAATCGTTCAGGAAAAAGTACCTAAAAGCTTGTAAAATGGCTAAGCTACCTCCTTAGAAAGACTTACCCTTCCGTTGTAATTACTAATATCGCCAGCAGCATAATGAAACTCAACATAATCTGCAAATGAAGCAAAATAAGGGTCAATATATAAAACCATTAAAGGATCCTTAACAATTTGGTATTCAAAATAACGATAAAAGTACAACACAGCTTACATTTAGGAATAAACTACAAAACAGTGTGTTACTGACATCGTAGTCTACATCTAGCGGTTACGAGCGACAGCGTGATTGTTCCAAGCAGCACATGGAAGATATTTCATGATAAAACATAATAAAGCAAATGTGGAAAACACTGTGTTTCCGTACGCATTGTTTTTGTTCTAGACTGTCAACGTGACATGCAATGCAACGCTCTACTTTTTGAAGCAAATAGTAAAAACAAAACCGATATAACTTCCTCACTTTTTAAGTCTAACTCAGCTGTAAATTGTATCCGCACGCAAATCATTTTAATAGTAATTAACTTAAATAACAACACGAGCATTCATCTTAGTTAAAAGCTTAGGCAAAAAGCATGAGAAAAGTGATAAAATATAATTTATATTAGCCGCATATTAGTCCCCTATAAATCTTTAATTACATGTATATTCATTAAAAACGTGAGAGATCGCGCAGAACAAATCATTTGTATACTGTCTGCATATTAGTAAAACACTTAAAACTACGACATGCAAATTGATAAACGTTCTCAGCGGGTTAGTAAAAACTTACCGTACTTCTACAATCCATAATCGTATCTATTGTTATACAACAATGTAGTGAAAAGCACAACAGATAAACTTGTACTATTCGCGACAAAAAAACCTACGGAGAGATGCGCGTGAGAATAAAAGTCAGGCGCTGAATGGATGACGCGTGCGACGCTTTTGTGCACTTGCGGAAAAATTGCACTTTCCCACTGCAATGTGATGCGCCCGAGTCAAACAACTAACTGGCAATGAATGCCGATGCGCCTATCAATACTTATATATGCCATACATTAACACCAACCACGAGTATTTTGTCTGCGATATCAGACCGTCCTATTTCTGAAGCTCAACTTGGCATGTTGCTAACTCTCTCTAATATAGATCTAGAAAAATCCAGCCCCTCCCGCTTGTTGCTTAGTAGGAACGGATAAGAGCTAGATGAAAATATCACTACATATTAATGATGCGCTATTATCTGTATCATTACCTAGGAACTGTCGCAGAAGCTTCCTATTTAGCTAGTGGAAACCGCTACAAACAAAATTAACCGTTTTGTAGGTGATGGAAATTGTGTTACAAACATGTCATGCTTTTTGGGGCATAAGAAATTCCTTTGCACATCTCATGGATTTTGGGCATGGGATTTGATTTAAGCATATATTTTTCATATATAAATGCTATTGTTAAGTAGGTACATTATATAGAGTACTTTCAAGTAAAAATAGCTGCAATGGCTTGGTTCTTCTGTTTATAATTATTTAGCCTGACGAAAGCTGATAGCGATCACGTAAGAAACTTCCGTCACGTTCTTTGCTAATAGTAATAAGCCTAGGTACTTGGACGTTTTGAAGTCAATTTTGCTGTTGCCGACGTAACTATGAACTGTAAAATTTATAAATAACTATACAGTCTAATATAACGAGCTACTCGAAAGTGGCATTGATAACTAATGGTATTCAAAATGACGTAAATAAAAGCTACTATTTGTCGAAGAAAAATACAAGTGTGAGGCAATAAACAAGGCTTATTTACTTGTGGTAACAAATTGAGGGGTGACTATGACGAATGCCGAACGCAGCAGTGCGCAAACTCGAACGAGCCGTCATCGTCAGCCTCGGCTCGTAGCGGACACTTCCGTGGCGTAGCACTGACCCTTTGCGCACCTAATGAGCCACTATTACAGTACGCTTTACTTGGAACGCCCTACATCCTTAGGTCAAATAAACTTTACGAACGTTTAGTAGACTGCACTGCATTTTAAACCCTTAAAAGTTTTGGTCAAATATACATCACATGCATTTTGTTTTCCTTTTTTTCTTCAAGTTTTAAGGAGAATAAAAAAAAAGTTAATTAATAAGCTATTGCTTCAATTGCCATAATCATCGCCTAAATTTTGTAACTAAATAATTTAATTAAAACTTAAATTTAAATAAATTGGAACCAGTACTGTGACCGCAAACTAATAATTTGTTCTACAAATACTTCTTTGATAGATTGCCGTAATCCGCGATTACCTTTTATAAAACCGTTTCACGCCGCGTAACCAAGTATTTCAAACAATAATTATCGAATTATGGTGACTGAGACCATAAAATTGATTGACCATTTTCATTGGATATTGTCTAATTGCTATTTATAAGTCGCATCTGCCCTACTTATAAATACAAATCAACTTGGAATCCAACTGATTGGTGAACTAATATAATTGACAACATTTGATCGTAAAAAAAGTATTCTACTTTTGCACTTATGTATGAGCCACAGCAAAGTTCAAACGTTATTAAAAAATAATTATTCTAACGTAAATTCTTAAAATGATTATAATAATGACTATAACAAGCAAACAATATCACCAATACAACGACCTCATTATATTTATTAGCGTAAACATGTAAACAATAAAATTGTTCTAAGGTAACCTTTACGTGTCTCCATTATTAAAACTTTCATTGATATGGTAAGCGAAGCCAGATAACATCGGTCCAGCCCACTCACAATACAACTAATGTTTAATTAATAACAGCTTTGTCTCATTACTTACAAGTATAAGTGAAACTGATGAAAGTTCGGAAAATGACATGTTAGGCCGACCTCACACAAAGCAACGCCAGACGATAATACATGAGCACGTTCAGTCTTCTGAAGGCGATTTTTAATATAATGTCTATTATATTAAAAATATAAAGATTGAATTAAAATTACTGTCTGCCCGGATGGCCGAGTGGTTGAGGTCATCGCCCCAAACTCACTGTGCCTGACGTGTCGCGGGTTCGATCCCCGTCTAGGACAAACATTTTGTGTGATCAAGGAATACCTGTTGTTGAGTATTTGTAATTTTTTCTCTCTAGCGGCCCAATCCGCTGATGAATTGCAAGCGGCCGTAGGACAAGCACGTGCCGGACAAAGTCAACAAGTTGATATGCCCGTACACGCTAGAAATATTTTAATCGCGGGCTTCATGTGTAAAACGCCTTAAATAGTAACATTGTCAACACCGATCTGTAGACCATTCCATTCCTAAGTGATGTCAAGATAAAATTGAAAGTTCTACTGCTCTTTTTATTCATTTCTTCACGTAAAATTCTGAGAATGATTAAAACCTATTTAATTAAAAACTTTTTTTAAAACTGATATGGAATACGGGGGTTGTATAATTTTAAATTGAATTACTTCGCTACTAACGTTATTTTTTCTATCTACAATCGTTGGCGTCAATAGAAAGTGCTTATAGCAAAAATGTATGGAAATGACATTTCGTTTTGATGTGTCAAATAACTTTTTAACAATACACAAGTGTTTTCTGACATTACTATCGATTATCGAAATGTCTCTTGGCTACAGGGTTATATTTAAAGTCATATAAAATGTACGTACTTAGTATTTACTTGCGTATCTTGCAAAAGTGAAACTTACCATGACATAGCAAAAAATGATGAATTCTACGTAACTAATTCAATGGCGAACATACGGAAACAGCAATTGGCGAGTAATCTAACTGTAAGTACTGAATTCATATAATATGCACTTCCATTGGCCCACGCGAACTACTTCCTCAGATACTCTGGTAATCGAATGAGAAACGTAACCGATCATTAATTGCACACAGACCATCCGCTAAGTGTATTTTCACTAAATAAATATTTGTACCTTTATATAATACATTCCTTGGTTACTTGCGCAAGTCTAGAGTTGGTATTTTTCCTAATTTATCAGGATTCTTTTCCGTCTAAAACAAATTTATTATTTCTATTAAAGTGATATACAACATTTTCTCTCCACTCTGGTCTGGGTGACTGCTTTCCCAAAGGTTTATTTTTTCAATTGACAGTGGTATTTAAAGTATGAATATTGTGTGTTTAAACAATTCATACGATATTAGTACATTATCATAATCATCATCATCAGCCTGTCTCAGTTCATAGTGGGACAAAGGCCTATCTCATGGTGCGCCGATGAGCCCAATATTCGACATTAGTGGAATTTAACAAAAAAGGGAAAATAATTAGGTACCTGACTTTCTTGGAAATGCTTCCAAAGCGCGAAACGCAGTTCCCAATCTTCGAAAAAAAGTGTAGGCTTATTCCAAGTAACATGATGCCGGCCTATATTGTAATAGTACATGATCGGCGGGTTCAGTTGAGGTGCCTCCTTCGCCCGCCTTGATATAATATGGTTGACATACGTATATAGTACAGGAGCTTTGTGGACCCAGCAAATTAAGGACATCACAGATACGACAACTGCGTGCAACCAATATCTGCACGGCGCTGGGATGTTCTCTCCGTTTAGTGCCAAGTCTTGAATAGCCATGACCATGCACGCCGCCGCAGCGGCAGTCAGTCCACAAGGCACTTCCAGCACCAAACAACAGATAATGGAATATATGATCTTTAAATTCACAATGTTCGTGCAGTGACTCTTCACCGCTTTTAGAAGGTTATCATGCATTTTCTCTCTATGAAATCGTAGGAAAAATTTGTCCTTAAGGTCATAATATCCAACTTTTAGTCGCACCTAAAGATAATCGCAAGTTTTGTAGTAATGCATTTGAATAAATGATTCTTCATTCGTCTCACTGTATTTCTATAAAGGCTTAACGGATTTGGTTTATTATGATAATGGAAGTTCAGAAAAGTTTAAACGTCGAGAAACAGAAATGATAAAAAAGAGAAAAACAAAAATGTGAACTTGGTTGTCCAGAATGACCGGTGATAAAAGACATTTAGTATTATCATTATATAAACTGCAAACGTGTCCTTTGAAAGTCTTCTTGTATTGGAAAGAAAAAGTGTGGAGAAGACGTCGAAGAACACCTGACTGACAAAGGCCTCCAATTGATTTAATTTATGCTATGTCGGCAGAATTTAATACGGATGACAAAATATTAGCTTAATTATATTTTTATGAGATGCTGGGAGGGAATAGAACAATAGTATCTAGTACATTAACTAAATATTTAGCACGTACCTGTGAAAATTCATAGTAAATCGTAGGGATGATAAGAAACTCTGAGTTATGTTGTCGATCAAGAAATGTTGATAAGAGCCTGCATCCCACGAGGCTGTACGTAACATTTGGGGAACCCACCAATTCTATCAAAACATGTTCAATCAAACCTTCGGAAAAGCTCTCTTTATAAGAATTAACATGATAAAACCGTGCCGCGTGGTCCAGCAAAGAAGAGAACTCTAGAACGTCCTCATGATTCATATTGACCATAGAAAACCAGTTCAGCATAGTTGTTATAATCATCAGTCTGTGTGAGTTTTCAACTCTTTCGAAAATGCGACGTAAACACACTTCAAATCCTTTTCTCAAGTATCTGTACACACTTGCTTTACTATCGTTCCTCGATATACTGTAAGCAAAAAAGTCCAGCAATCGTGTGACAAATGGTAAAAGCTTTTGTTTGTCGATGACCCAATTTGAACTCTTGAGTAATTCATAAAACACTCTCATTCGATGTCTAGCGGACTTGACATCAGTGAATAGGACATAGTGTATATCTGTGAGCATCAGGTTAAACAGAATAGTCATGCCTCGATTAAAATAGAGAACGACTTCTAAAATCTGACCGACGAAGCTCTCAAAGTTCCAAAGCGAGACATCGGTGAAAAATTTCAGAGTGATTTTGATTGTCATCTCGCTGCATTCTGGTAAGAGCATGTCCATTGTTTTTTGGAAAGCTGCTTCTGCTTTCAGAAATTGTCGCTTACCACACCAATACCAGTACTTAGAAGTTAATCTGCTCAATTTTAACCTCATCCCAAAATAATACACTAGAGTCAAAGAACACAACAGGAGTTCCTTAAAATCACTTTCCTGAAGATCTCTTCTGGTGCAATGTTTTAATATACAATCCAGTTTTTTTATAGCGTTCACCTTATTTTGATAGTTGGCTGAATCTAAATCTGTGGGCTTATATAAATTGCTTAATAAATATATCTTTTCTTGAAGATCCTGTGGCAATAAAATCTTCGGTTTGCTAGATGAAAATACCATTTTGCTTTATTTTAGTTTCTTTTAATATAACTTTTCAATCACAAAACTTTGGGCAAATTGACAATGTCACTTGATTTTCTCAAGGAAACGTTTCGTTTAACAAACAGGCCAGTATTTTTTTAATTTCAGAAAACAGTTCATGGTGTTAAAGGTACCTTTAACCGCGCGGCGTTGGCTCCTCAAAGACTTTTTCCGTGCTTACTTTTTCTAAATCAAGTAGTTTACGATAGTATCATGTGTAACAGTTTTCAAGAACAGTATACCTACTTATACAGTTCTCGTTTGATTTCAGTGATTAAGTTGTTTGAGCAACATGATGAAAGTATTCGTGTAACTTTACTTCCCTCGGGTTTCCGATCGGGCACACTGTGAGGCACGCCTTGCTGGCCAATGGTCGCGTGCACCATCCATCTAAAAATAATTAAGCCAGAAGTCCCACTCAAACTGAGGAATGACAAGGTAATTTGTTCTAAGCAAGTGTTCTCTGGTTAACGTTAAAGTACCTCAGAACCTCTATGATTTTTGTTCCCGTAGAGAAAAACTGTGGGTGATATTTAAGGCTTTCAAATGTTAACTTATTAACATAAATGCGTAGACTTGTATTGTTGCTAAAAGTTCAGATATCCTGATGGATAAATTGTTGGTTTTTCATTTCATCAAATTCCAAATTTATTCAGGCCACCAAACTATATTAGAATTTAGATATCGAAAAAAAAATTACAAGTGGTTTAAAAATGTCGACTGTAGTCTTGAAGTGTACCTTTTGCACCTGTTTTAGATGCTGATACGACTTATGTTACGACATCATGATTTGAATGGCAGTTACGTATAGCTACATTCTCCAAATGATTCATTAAAAAAGTAGGAGCTTTGTTAACAAAAGTTGAAGCCGTTCTTATTTCGCATGTAACTAATTTAAAAGTGGAATAGCATAATAGACTGGCTAAAGTGTGTCAAATAAACAAGCAATCAAAAAGGCAAAAAAAAAACAAGCGCAATTGTAAGATTTTATATTTATTTAGAATGAACACATGTTGTTCTTACTCTATCAGTCTTCGTTATACTTAGAACAAAAACCCCACTTGAGGAATATAAATTTAAATTGTAATGGGAGGTTTCTGATCCAAGACGATAAATAAAATATTCAATGAAATAAATTATGCTTTAAAAGAGAGAGTCATTGGCGGGATAACTTGGAATAAAAAAAAATATAGCCAGACTCTACTGCTTGTTTGGATTCTGGACATTGTCCGTGGAGACTTGTTGTGGGACGGTGTACGAAGGCTGTGTGTAGGTTTGAGCCATGTAGGGTCCGGGGCCAACTTGTTCCTGGAGTTTCTCGGCCTCCTCAGGGGCTACAGGGCACATGCAGGGGACCAGTTGGACGTGCTGCAGCGAGACGGGCTTGAGGCTGGCGCCGGCCGGCATGCTGATCGGTATCGGGCCCATGTTCTGCTGCACCATCTCCTGCTGCTGGTACTGCGATGGCTGCATCTGGTACACCTTGCGGGGCTCGTACGGAGTGTACGTGTATTGGTAGCGGTAGCTCGGTGACATGTTCGGTGGTAGGGGCTGCACCCAAGTCTTTTGGGCTGTCGACTGGCTACTGTAATAAAAAGGGATTTTCAAAACGTAATAATTGAGAGTGAAGCCTAAAATCCTCTCAATATTTTGCAACCTCTTATAAGTTGTTAAATATTGAGAGGATAATGTGTGTAAAAGCAAGAATAATGTGAGACGTATCAGTGTCTTTTTGACCAATGGGTATCCATAAGCATCATATTTAAAGCTCAGCTATATTTTACTCTAACTTAACACAACGATAGCATGACACGCCCTCGTAAACGGAATCCTCAACTCATCGCTCGCACAGAGTAGTTTAGTAAGGTTATTTACGGTATTATACAACGACAATAATGACAAATAAATAACATAACTGACACTTAAAGAATTGATAATGCAATAAAATATAATTATGCGCTTCCGACTCAGATCAAGGAATATATTAGAAAAATCCGAGTAGAACTCAAAAGAGAAGTCAAAAGCGAGTAGAACTCGCAGCACTGAGAATTCCGCACAACAGGCTAAGGAAATGGTTCACCAATTACATATATTTTTTTTATTACGGAAAAACAACCAGCTATAATTATTCATGCTATTCTGGCTGGTTACAAAAAGCCGACAGCTCGCAGTGCTCTAGATATTTTTCCTTGTATAATTATAGAACTCAAAACCCAAAATCCAACATTTACTTTGACACACACTTTCAAACTTACAAAGCTTTGCCATTGATTCTTATAAACCCTTCTCTTGATACTCTCATCCCGGTCTGGGTTTGACACGCAGGCTAAACAAGTATGTTACTCAGTCCATCGAGAGCGAAACCTAACTCGCGTAGCGAACTGGCGAAAATGAAATTGATTATGAATCGCTACATTGCTTTTCACAGTTACCTGGATAGATTATATCAAGTTATCGCAGTATTGAACAAAAATACAATAAATAGTAGTCACATTTCGTGGGTAAAAAGTTCAATACAATTCAATGAAATGCACATTCCATATTTTTCATGAGGAAGCCATTTTTTATCTGTATTTAATAGTAGTTTCTGACAAACACACGATAGCTGACATGTGGCTGTGGTATTACATCCTTTTGGTGACAGCAACAACAATTATGCATTACCTAGGTATTCGAAATAATTACGAGCCTTTACTCTTTGATGACAAATAAAAATAATTCTTTTTTTATAAGTCAAATTAATGGATTCTAGAAAATTTATTGACTTTGGAATGTCACGAAATTTATAATGCACTAATTAATAAGTATATATTTATTTATATCTACTTCCCTCCCAAAGCTACTGCTTCTTAATTTTTTACGACAAATAGAGAAAAACCTTTATAAGCGACTTCAAAAAAGGAGTTTTTCTGTTCGATTGTTTGTATGTAGGTATGTATCTATGTTTGTCCGCGATTATCTCGCGTTTGGCTGAAGCGATTTGGATGCGGTTTTCAGAAAAGTATTTGTTACATTCAGGAAAAAGTTTTAGTGATTTAACCGACCCACGACTCAAAAAAAGGAGGTTCTGAGTTTGACCTTTAAGAATGTATGTAGGTAGTGTTTATGAAGGTTGTTAGTTGTTTTTAAGCGACTTCAAAAAAGGAGGTTCTCAGTTCGATTGTTTGTATGTATGTATGTTTGTCCGCGATTATTAGACAAAGAGTTATCAATACCTATATGTTAATTTATGTTATTCGATTATAATTATTAATAAACAGAGATATCAAAATTGAAATCTCTAAAAAACTATCACTAATTCACTTAGAATAAACTAATAGGTCACTTAACGAAAACTTAAAGTAAATTAAGAATCTGTCACTAAAAATATAAAATAAATATTCTTATAAAAAAAATCAGAAAGACCTAAAGTCACTATTTTTTAGGTAAAAATGAAATGCCTTCAAAAAACAAACACAAAAGAATAGAATAATTTATATTAAGTATATTATAATAATTTAAAATATACACCTCTATTTCAATCTTATACTTTCTGAAGTCCGTGCCAATCTGCCAAACCAATTTTCATGACAAAGAAGAAGGCTGCTTTATTAGATACTAGCTATTGCCCGCGACCTCGTCCGTGTGTTCGATGATACAAAAAGGCATTTTTAAAATCGAATTCATTTTTTAGTCCACGCAATTTTTGCTCTATCGTTTACTATTTGATTCCCTGGCGTCTATACAAACCGTCACTTACCCGCTTTTCTCGTTACAGCGGGAATCGCTAAATTGTACTCTATGTCTACGTTGCTACGTTCCATATTGCATTGCTGATTTCCGGCAAAGTTCATGAGAAGCTAAATTTGAAATTCTGTTTCACCAGGCCACGTAGCTCAGAGGTCAGAGCGACCGAACCTAGATTCGGCGGTCGCAGGTTCGAATCCTGTCGTGGCCACCATGAAGCATAAAACCTTTTGTTACTTTTAATATTATCCTTATTATCTATGTTTTCATTTTGTATAATATTGAAAAATACAACTTCTTCACAGCCAGTCTTAGAAAACTTCAGAAGCTTAGGTAGCTTTTGGATTTTTGAAGTTTGAAAAGTTCTACTTGAATAAATGGATAGCTTATTCTTTTTTTTTTTTAACTCCATATTGTGTTGTCTTGAACGTCAAATGTTATAGTAAGTTAAATAATAAATATACTTCAGCAAGGTTGAAAGCAACACTGGATTTGATTCCATTATGAAAGAATGGCTAAACAACATCGGTAGATATGAGCAAATGGACAAAATTTTATGAGAGAAATGTTATTTATAGACTAACTGTTTACTTGTAGGAAATCATTTAGTTTATCATAAGCACAAAATGCGGTATTCAGAAAAACTCTATATTTGAACGTGTTGTATCATATAAAAATCAATTACGAATAGCGGATATTTTTTCTGAGAAATCTTTTTTAAATTACTTGCTTAAAAAACCGTGATAAAGACCATTATGGACTGTTGTCCTTGTTTCACATTCGCTTTATTACACATTTCGCTAGTGCTAGGATAATTGTAAATGAAGTAAAAAGAACAGATAGCATTATAATGTTAGATAAAAATATTAATTAATCTACTTACGCTGAATCAGAGCCCCATTTCAGGAAAAACGCTTCGGATGACGCAACCAACGCTAGACTTAGCACGAACTGCATCTAGAAAGAAACAATTCACATTAACTAGAAATTATAATAAAACTCCATTGAAACTGCTTATTGTGGCCATGGGAAAATAAGGAAACTTTAAATAAAATCATCAAAGTCGAAGGAATTACACAAGCTAGTAAAGTTTTTTGGAAGTTCGTTCTTAATTCGACAAATTACAAGAGAATTTCTCACAGACAAAACGAAAAAAACGAGCATTAATAGTAGTAACGGTTACATAGTACAGTCACGCAACTTAGCGCACGAAAAAATATAAAAAAAAACAGCCTACTCTATGTAAGATAAGGAGAAAATGAAAGTGTGCTTATCAGGAGATCATGTTGTTACACTAACATTTTCTTAGACAATGACTAGAAAATAATTACTGTTATGCAATAACGTACGGATCCACTATTCATTTAATAACATTCTGTAAAAATATATTTTTTAAACTGAAATTACTTCTACCACAAATGAGAGCTACCGTAAGTCCTTGAAAGTCTAGCATTTAATCCAACATGGTTAAAATACGCCTTTTTTTCAATAAACTTTAAAATTCGCAGAGCACAGTTAGGCAAAGCACAAAAAAAAAAAACTTAAAAAGATAAGTATCGCAAGCAAAGAGTTTGAACACAATTAAAACCGTTTCAAAACCTTTAACGAATTACATTTATAAACAAAATTATTCTTCTCAGCATGAAGCTAATCAGGGTATCTACATCTACAAACGTTGAAGATTAATGGTCGTACGTTATAAAATCCTAACTACTCAATTATAAGTTTCTTAATTACAGTCCTCAAAATAAACAACGATGCTTGAAAGGTTGCGCACCTCCCATTTACAATTAGATTTTGGAAAGAGATAGAAATGGTTTAATTGTTGAGAAGTCATTAAGAAATATATTTTGAACTTCGATTTTTAGTTAGGATAACTGTCCAAGCATATTTTATGGGATAATGTAAGGTACGGCGAAGCGATGCTTTCCCGTGTTTTGCCAGAAAGGAACATTATAAAGTGATTTGTGCCGGTCCGTGGATAATCGTTAAATGGTGCGTGCGAGTCCCAAACTCATAAATGTTTAATTTATTTTGGACGCTCCGTCTTTGAGTCTATTTTGGTCATCAACTTCATCTTAATTTACAACCGCCATATTTTATCCTTTCACTTGATTTATGTAGAGAATGAATATGGGAATCAACTCTAAACATACATAATGCTATGTTTTACTAAAAAAAAATATGAT